>NC_133334.1:19509017-19809017 GCF_042186555.1 Aquarana catesbeiana
AGACAACCTCAGAAGGGAATTCACAGAATCCTGGTTGAGATTGGCTAGTTTATTGAGATTCTATATTGTGTGGCTGCAAGGTGTTACCCCCCGTAGGTAGATCTCCCATCTATTAGTATGCTGACAAGGACTTTATAATCATAACATAGTTCGGCAAAGTTTAGGGCAAATGTTCCACATCCTCACATCTTGTAGGAATATTCCTGGGTTGTCTTGTATGCTCTGCATGTCTGACATCCCGCTACTGATTTCCGCTAATATATTCAAGTCTGAGGGAATGTTGAAGGCCACTGTGAAAGCCTTCACCTTTTGCTCCCTGAGGTCGTTCGTGGTTGATTTTGAGATATGGTGAGAATGTGAACAGCAGCCCATGACATTTAAAGCAGAACATCAGGAGAAAATGTTAAAGTGACCGTGTAAGCAAAAATTATTCTACAAATGAAAGCTGTACCTGTAACCTGCCCACCCCACCAAACACCACTCTGATAACCACCATCAGCCCTAAACATCGATATCTCCGGGAGTCACAATCTCCTGAGTTTCCTCCTGAGGTGCTTCCGTCTTCTGCTGACCCTCATATCACTATGTCCCTGCACTATGTCCTTGTACCACGTCCCCGTACTTTGTCCCTGTATCGTCTCTCTGTACCGTGTCCTTCAACTGTATCCTGTACCGTATCCCTGTACTGTGTCCTCTCCTGTGTCCTGTACCATAACCTCTACTGCTTTACTGTACCATCTCCCTCAACTAGGTCCTGTACAGTGTCAATGTACTATGATCCTGTGCCATGTCCCTGTGCTATGTCTTGCACTATGTCTCTGTACTGTGTCCAGAACTATGACCCTCTATTGTGGTATCTTTCTTTGTCTGGTAGTGTGTCCCTGTGCACTGTCCTTTAATGTGTTCTTTACCTTGTCTCTGTACCATGCCTCCGTACGTTGTCCCTGTATGGTGTAATTTGCCGTTTCCTGTACTGTGTCCCTGTACCGTGTCCCTGTACCGTGTCTTGTATTGTGTCCTGTACCATGTCCCGTACTGTGTCCTTGTACTGTGTCCTTGTACTGTGTTCCTGTACCATGTCTTGTACTGTGCCCTGTACTGTGCCCCATACTCTGTCCTTGTACCCTGTCCCTGTACTGTGTCCCATACTGTATCCCTGTACCGTGCCCCTATACTGTGTCCTGTACCATGTCCCTTTACTGTGTCCCTGCACCATGTCTTGTATTGTGTCCTGTACCATGTTCTTGTACTGTGTCCCTGTACCATGTTCTTGTACTGTGTCCCTGTACCACGTCTTGTATAGTGTCCTGTACCATGTTCTTGTACTGTGTCCCTGTACCATGTTCTTGTACTGTGTCCCTGTACCATGTCTTGTACTGTGTCCCTGTACCATGTCTTGTATTGTGTCCTGTACCATGTTCTTGTACTGTGTCCCTGTACCACGTCTTGTACCATGCCCTGTATCATGTCCCTGTACTTTGTTCTGTACCTTGTCCCTGTACTTTGTCCTGTACCGTGTCCCTGTATTGTGTCCTGTACCATGTCCCTGTATTGTGTCCTGTACTGTGTCCCTGTAATGTGTCCTGTACTGTGTCCCTGTACCATGTCCCTGTACCGTGTCCTGTACCATGTTCCTCAACTATGTGCTGTACCATGTCATTGTACCATGTCGCTGTATCGCGTCCCTGTACCATATCCTTGTACTGTGTCACTGTACCATGTCCCCATATGTTGTCCCTGTAAGGTGTCCTGTGCTGTGTCCCTGTATTTTGTTCTGTACCATGTCCTGTACTGTGTCCCTGTACTTTGTCCTGTACCATGTCCTGTACGTTGTCCCTGTACCGTGTCACTGTAACATGTTCCTCAACTATGTGCTGTACCATGTCCCTGTACCATGTCGCTGTATCGCGTTCCTGTACCGTGTCCCTGTACCATATCCTTGTACTGTGTCACTGTACCGTGTCCCTGTACCATGTCCCTATGTTGTCCCTGTAAGGTGTCCTGTACTGTGTCCCTGTACCATGTCCTTGTACTTTGTCCTTTACCATGTCCCTGTACGTTGTCCCTGTACCATGTCCTTGTACTTTGTCCTTTACCATGTACCTGTACGTTTTCCCTGTACCATGTCCCCGTATATTGTCCCTGTACCCTATCCCTGTACTTTGTCCTGTACCATGTCCCTGTATTGTGTCCTGTACCATGTCCCTGTGCTTTGTCCTGTGCACTGTGTCCCTGTACTTTGTCCTGTACTGTGTCCCTGTACTTTGTCCTGTACTGTGTCCTGTACCATGTCCCTGTACCGTGTCCCTGTACCATGTCCCTGTACTGTGTCCTGTATTGTGTCCCTGTATTGTGTCCTGTACTATGTCCCTGTATTGTATCCCTGTACTGTGTCCTGTACAGTGTCCCTGTGCGTGTCCTGTACCATGTCCCTGTACCATGTCCTGTACTGTATCCCTGTACCATGTCCCTATATTGTGTCCCTGTACCGTGTCCCTGTACCGTGTCCCTGTACCGTGTCCCTGTACCGTGTCCCTGTACCGTGTCCTGTACCGTGTCCCTGTACCGTGTCCCTGTACCGTGTCCCTGTACCGTGTCCTGTACCGTGTCCCTGTACCTTGTCCCTGTACCGTGTCCCTGTACCGTGTCCCTGTATTGTGTCCCTGTACCGTGTCCCTGTATTGTGTCCCTGTACCATGTCCCTGTATTGTGTCCTGTACCGTGTCCCTGTATTGTGTCCTGTACCGTGTCCCTGTATTGTGTCCTGTACCATGTCCCTGTACTGTGTCCTGTACCGTGTCTCTGTACCATGTCCCTGTATTGTGTCCTGTATTGTGTCCTGTACCATGTCCCTGTACCGTGTCCCTGTATTGTGTCCCTGTATTGTGTCCTGTACCGTGTCCCTGTACCGTGTCCCTGTATTGTGACCTGTACCGTGTCCCTGTATTGTGTCCCTGTATTGTGTCCCTGTATTGTGTCCCGTACCGTGTCCCTGTATTGTGTCCTGTACCGTGTCTCTGTACCGTGTCTCTGTACCGTGTCCCTGTATTGTGTCCCTGTACCGTGTCCCTGTATTGTGTCCCTGTACCGTGTCCCTGTATTGTGTCCTGTACTGTGTCCCTGTATTGTGCCCCTGTACCGTGTCCCTGTATTGTGTCCTGTACCGTGTCCCTGTACCGTGTCCCTGTATTGTGTCCCTGTATTGTGTCCCTGTATTGTGTCCTGTACCGTGTCCCTGTATTGTGTCCCTGTACCGTGTCCCTGTATTGTGTCCTGTACCGTGTCCCTGTACTGTGTCCTGTACTGTGTCTCTGTACCGTGTCTCTGTACCGTGTCTCTGTACCATGTCCCTGTACCGTGTCCCTGTATTGTGTCCCTGTATTGTGTCCCTGTATTGTGTCCCTGTATTGTGTCCCTGTACCGTGTCCCTGTACCGTGTCCCTGTATTGTGTCCCTGTACCGTGTCCCTGTATTGTGTCCCTGTACCGTGTCCCTGTATTGTGTCCCTGTACCGTGTCCCTGTATTGTGTCCTGTACCGTGTCCCTGTACTGTGTCCTGTACTGTGTCCTGTACTGTGTCTCTGTACTGTGTCTCTGTACTGTGTCTCTGTACCGTGTCTCTGTACCGTGTCTCTGTACCATGTCCCTGTACCGTGTCCCTGTATTGTGTCCCTGTATTGTGTCCCTGTATTGTGTCCCTGTATTGTGTCCCTGTACCGTGTCCCTGTACCGTGTCCCTGTATTGTGTCCCTGTACCGTGTCCCTGTATTGTGTCCCTGTACCGTGTCCCTGTATTGTGTCCTGTACCGTGTCCCTGTACTGTGTCCTGTACTGTGTCCTGTACTGTGTCTCTGTACTGTGTCTCTGTACTGTGTCTCTGTACCGTGTCTCTGTACCGTGTCTCTGTACCGTGTCTCTGTACCGTGTCCCTGTACCGTGTCTCTGTACCGTGTCTCTGTACCGTGTCTCTGTACCGTGTCTCTGTACCGTGTCTCTGTACCGTGTCTCTGTACCGTGTCTCTGTACCGTGTCTCTGTACCGTGTCCCTGTATTGTGTCCTGTACCGTGTCCCTGTACCGTGTCCCTGTATTGTGTCCTGTACCGTGTCCCTGTATTGTGTCCTGTACCGTGTCCCTGTATTGTGTCCCTGTACCGTGTCCCTGCATTGTGTCCTGTACCATGTCCCTGTATTGTGTCCTGTACCGTGTCCCTGTATTGTGTCCCTGTACCGTGTCCCTGTATTGTGTCCTGTACCGTGTCCCTGTATTGTGTCCCTGTACCGTGTCCCTGCATTGTGTCCTGTACCGTGTCCCTGTATTGTGTCCTGTATTGTGTCCCTGTACCGTGTCCCTGCATTGTGTCCTGTACCGTGTCCCTGTATTGTGTCCTGTACCGTGTCCCTGCATTGTGTCCTGTACCGTGTCCCTGCATTGTGTCCTGTACCGTGTCCCTGTATTGTGTCCTGTACCGTGTCCCTGTATTGTGTCCCTGTACCGTGTCCCTGCATTGTGTCCTGTACCGTGTCCCTGCATTGTGTCCTGTACCGTGTCTCTGTACCGTGTCCCTGTATTGTGTCCTGTACCGTGTCCCTGTACCGTGTCCCTGTATTGTGTCCTGTACCGTGTCCTGTACCGTGTCCTGTACCGTGTCCCTGTATTGTGTCCTGTACCGTGTCCCTGTATTGTGTCCTGTACCGTGTCTCTGTACCGTGTCCCTGTATTGTGTCCTGTACCGTGTCCCTGTATTGTGTCCCTGTACCGTGTCCCTGCATTGTGTCCTGTACCGTGTCCCTGTATTGTGTCCTGTACCGTGTCCCTGTATTGTGTCCTGTACCATGTCTCTGTACCGTGTCCCTGTATTGTGTCCTGTACCGTGTCCCTGTACCGTGTCCCTGTATTGTGTCCTGTACCGTGTCCCTGTATTGTGTCCTGTACCGTGTCCCTGTATTGTGTCCTGTACCGTGTCTCTGTACCATGTCTCTGTACCATGTCCCTGTATTGTGTCCTGTATTGTGTCCTGTATTGTGTCCTGTACCGTGTCCCTGTATTGTGTCCTGTACCGTGTCCCTGTACCGTGTCCCTCTATTGTGTCCTGTACCGTGTCCCTGTATTGTGTCCTGTACCGTGTCCCTGTACCGTGTCCCTCTATTGTGTCCTGTACCGTGTCCCTGTATTGTGTCCTGTACCGTGTCCCTGTACCGTGTCCCTCTATTGTGTCCTGTACCGTGTCCCTGTACCGTGTCCCTCTATTGTGTCCTGTACCATGTCCCTGTATTGTGTCCTGTACCGTGTCCCTGTATTGTGTCCTGTACCGTGTCCCTGTACCGTGTCTCTGTACCGTGTCTCTGTACCATGTCCCTGTATTGTGTCCTGTACCGTGTCCCTGTATTGTGTCCTGTACCGTGTCCCTGTACCGTGTCTCTGTACCGTGTCTCTGTACCATGTCCCTGTATTGTGTCCTGTACCGTGTCTCTGTACCGTGTCTCTGTATTGTGTCCTGTACCGTGTCTCTGTACCGTGTCCCTGTACCATGTCCCTGTATTGTGTCCTGTACAGTGTCCCTGTATTGTGTCCTGTACCGTGTCCCTGTATTGTGTCCTGTACCGTGTCCCTGTACCGTGTCTCTGTACCATGTCCCTGTATTGTGTCCTGTACCGTGTCCCTGTACCGTGTCTCTGTACCATGTCCCTGTATTGTGTCCTGTACCGTGTCCCTGTACTGTGTCCTGAACCATGTCTACCATGTCCTGTGCTGTGTTTCTACAGAAATTCAGGAGATTATTTTTCTTCATCAAAGCCGCATTTGGCATCACAATCAATGGGAGAGGTAAGTCATAACTCTTTGGTTTACAGGCACAGCTTTTTTTCAAAGATTTATTTTTGGTACAGAGTAAAAAAATAAAAATAAATAAATAACACTCTTTAATCCAGCTTTTGTTTCTTTAGACACTATAAGTGCCCAAATCTGTTTTTATATCAGCTACCCACAGTCACCTGCACAAAAACCCTGGGAGATGGCAAGAATTTCATTGCAAGCCAGACATTTCCACTACAATGTTATAGCCCTGTCAGTTCAACACAGGAAACATGCTTAGAGGAGTAGAAGGCACAGGATGACTTCATCAGCGTTCTGCTGCTCATGCACTGTCCAATCACAGGCTGGGGGGCGGAGAGATAACTAATTCAGCATAAGTTCAGCAGTAGATACAATCAATACAAGATTTTGGTAGTGATGATGGTGGACACATCTAGGGCAGCGAATGCAATACATACACCTATGATTTCTGCCTGGAGCCCCGCCCTAATCCCAGCTTTCTTCTTACCTTAAAGAAGCCGTGTTTTCTGTTGCGTTGCCCCAGCCACAGTGTACTTCCTGGCGAAAGGTTGGTTTCCGGAGGATCTATTACACGCTCGTAGATCCTACAAAAGTAAAATCAGAAATTTAGAGTCAGCAAATGGAGATTTCCAACAAAACAGCTGCAGAGTATTCCAATTATCCAATAAAAACCCATAAAACATGCCACGCTCATAAGAAAATATAACCCAGATGGGTCCCAAGCCCTATACTCCATAGAAGCCATGGTTTTCATAAATGATTCTGTATAGACTGGTCCTGTGGTATCTTTTCTTATCAATTGTTGGAAGGAAGAATGCTGGGGGGGGGGGACAACTAGTATTCCTCCTGAAGTAGTTAGGTGGAAATGGAGGGAGGGCCATTTTCTTCCACGGTTGATTCTGGCCTGGTGGGGTAGAGAATGGGCAGACTGGTTCGAGATGATAGAAAGGCAACAGTAACTGAAATAACCATTCGTTATATCCAAGGTATGCAGAATACCATCTGTAAATGCACAACACATCCAACTTTAAAGCAGATGGACTACAGAAGCAGAAGACCACACCGGGTGCCACTCCTGTCAGCTAAGAACAGGAAACTGAGGCTACAATTCACACAGGATCACCAAAATTGAACAATAAGAGATTGAAAAAACGTTTCCTGGTCTGATGAGTCTGGATTTCAGCTCCGACATTCAGAATTTGGCGTAAACAACACGAAAGCATGGATCCATCCTGCCTTGTATCACCGGTTCAGGCTGGTGGTGGGGGTGTAATGGTGTGGGGGGGATATTTTCTTTGCACACTTCGGGCCCCTTAGTACCAATTGATCATGGTTTATACACCACGGCCTACCTGAGTATTGTTGCTGACCATGTCCATCCCTTTATGACTACAGTGTCCCCATCTTCTGATGGCTCCTTCCAGCAGGATAATGCACCATGTCACAAAGCTCCAATCATCTCACCACTGGACAATGAGGTCCCTGTACTCCAATGGCCTCCACACTCACCACATCTCATCCAATAGAGCACCTTTGGGATGTGGTGGAACGGAAGATTGGCATCATGGATGTGTAGCCGACTGATCTGCAGGAACCGTGTGATGTTATCATGTCACTATGGAGCAAAATCTCTGAGGAACATTTCCAACACCTTGTTGTATCTATGCCACCAAGAATGAAGGCAAAAGGGGGTCCTAATAAAGTGGCTGGTGTGTGTATATATATATATATACAGTATCTCACAAAAGTGAGTACACCCCTCAGTCACATTTCTGTAAATATTTTCTTCTATCTTTTCATGTGACAACACTGAAGAAATGACACTTGTCTACAATGTAAAGTAGTGAGTGTACAGCTTGTATAACAGTGTAAATTTGCTGTCCCCTCAAAATAACTCAACACACAGCCAATAATGTCTAAACCGCTGGCAACAAAAGTGAGTACACCCCTAAGTGAAAATGTCCAAATTGGGCCCAAAGTGTCAATATTTTGTGTGCCCACCATTATTTTCCAGCACTGCCTTAACCCTCTTGGGCATGGAGTTCACCAGAGCTTCACAGGTTGTCACTGGAGTCCTCTTCCACTCCTCCATGATGACATCACGGAGCTGGTGGATGTTAGAGACCTTGTGCTCCTCCACCTTCCATTTGAGGATGTCCCACAGATGCTCAATAGGGTTTAGGTCTGGAGACATGCTTGGCCAGTCCATCATCTTTACCCTCAGCTTCTTTAGCAAGGCAGTGGTGGTCTTGAAGGTGTGTTTGGGGTGGTTATCATGTTGGAATACTGCCCTGCGGCCCAGTCTCTGAAGGGAGGGGATCATGCTCTGCTTCAGTATATCACAGTACATGTTGGCATTCATGGTTCCCTCAATGATCTGTAGCTCCCCAGTGCCGGCAGCACTCATGCAGCCCCAGACCATGACACTCCCACCACCATGCTTGACTGTAGACAAGACACACTTGTCTTTGTACTCCTCACCTGGTTGCCGCCAGTGTTATACAAGCTGTACACTCACTACTTTACATTGTAGCAAAGTGTCATTTCTTCAGTGTTGTCACATGAAAAGATAGAAGAAAATATTTACAAAAATGTGAGATACTGTGTATGTATATATATATATATATATATATATATATATATATATATATATATACAGCATTAGCTTATGTTTAAAAGGAAATAAGACAAGAAAAGGAACTCTCACTAGTACATCAAGTACACATTTGACTTATGTGTTGTCTATAAAGATGGATCCCGGCTCTGCTCAGCCAAACTCAAACTCTTCAAATTTAATCACCTTCCTCAACAAAATCACCATAATTCATAATCCGCCCCGGAGAAGCTGAGAAAAGTGCAAAGTTATCATTTTCACCCGAAACAGTCAATACGTTTCCGAGAAACGCAACCTTCCCAATCTATAGGAACAAACATCAAAGGCTAATGAAACCCTGACATATCGGATCTGGATTTACTTCACTTAGTTACATTGACTGGATGGAGGGTGGGGATGGGAGAGACGTACCTGGAGGACAATGCCCGGGGCATGAAGATTAATAGACTTGTTACCCCTGATTGTCTAGTAACAGAATCGGCTATATATTTGTATATTGCTATGCTTTGTCAATTTGGCCATACAGTAGATGTAAAGAAACAGCACAACTTGGCTGGCAGATATACCCCAAAATACAAATCATCCCTTATGGCTCACTAATGCAGCAAGGGCGTTCCCCCTATTGGGAAAACAAACCCACCCTCCAACCAAGCAACTCTGGTTTTCAAAAATCATTGACATTCCACAAATTAACTTGTTTAAGTTTATCTCACAAAACAGAGTACACCCCTCACATTTTTGTAAATCTTTTCTTCTATCTTTTCATGTGACAACACTGAAGAAATGACACTTTGCTACAATGTAAAGTAGTGAGTGTACAGCTTGTATAACAGTGTAAATTTGCTGTCCCCTCAAAATAACTCAACACACAGCCATTAATGTCTAAACCGCTGGCAACAAAAGTGAGTACATATAGCGGCGGCCGTGCCCACTCTCTGGCGTGGCGCCAGGACTTAGACGTCGCCACGCATGCGCCATTGCGTGTGTGCCGTGGCCAGTGGCGCCAGCGCGTTGACGTCATCGCACGTGTGCCATTGAGTGTTTGCCGAGATCAGCCCGTGATATATATATTTTATTTTTTTGTCCTTTATTTATCTGCCCCAGGAAAAATTGGGTGGCCTGGGAGATATAAAAGGTCAGCTGCCATCTACAGCTTTTCGGCCGAGCTGTTCGTCGTTGTTCCCTGTAAAGGACGGGCCGGTCAGGGGAGGTGTTCATTAATGTCCTCCTGGAGATATTCTTCTGTAGTTTGAGTCTTCATCTAATTTCGGTCTTTATTACGAAGCACAGTATGAGGCATTTTCTATCTGCCGAATCTATGGGGATAGCGGCTTCTTACCTGAGCACATGGCTGGCAGGAAATTAGCGATTCCTCAGCTCTGTTTCCAGAATTTTAATTCGGCCAGACAAAGCACACAGATGACGCCCAAAGAGTCTTCTGTGCCACCCGGGATGGGAAAACAGAGTCAGATCTCTCCCACTCGCCTCAAACTCAACCAAAGTGCCATCTGCCACGGGCGCGATCCGCGTCAGCCTGACTCCGGCAAAGGCTTCCAGGCAGGTCTGCCTCGCGGCTTTATTTATTTATCTACCTAGATTAAACTTTTATTACAGAGGGAACCGGCGCCCGACAATGTCAATCTCTGGTTTGCCAAATTGAAAATCAAATAACGAGGAATAAACAATGTAGAGTTATTTCTGGGAAGGGAGTGAGGAGGCATTGGAGCCGTGAAAACATACCAAATACTTCCCAACCGTTGTAAAAGAGAAGAAGAAAACTCAATGCAAGTCATTTGCCCTGCTAAGACTTCAAAGGACAAGAGGTAGTCAGAGGTGTAGCATCGGCGGGGCCACAGGGGCAGTTTCCCAGGGGCGCAAAATTCTGACGGGGACTAAGTTAGTAACAAGTAACGTGAGAAGAGGCGGGAGATCAGTCTGTGCATGCTACTACTAGGAAGAAGGAGCACGGAATAGACAATCTTAGGTGTGTGCTTATAAAAAAAAAATGTGTGCAGGTCTATTCATCCTGTGAGACTGATCATACATTTGTTCTAGAAATGGGGCAAAATCAAATGTTATTAGCCTATTTTCTCTCCAAGTCAAATGTTATTCGTTCAAGCAAAATAGAAAGGATAAGGAAAATACTGCATTATGGCCTCTAGGTGGAGCTGATGATCATTTCAAATACTTATTTACTATGATCACCACCTCCATCTAGTGGCCATAAAGAGGTATTTTCCTGATCCATTCTATTTTGTTTGAATGACAAGCATTTGCCCTGGAGAGAAATAAGCCTACCACTTGATTTTGCTCCCATTCACACAGAATAAGTGTACTGTACATTAAGATGCATGTGAACTTTTTATAAATACACCCCCCCAGGAGTTATTTTATGAAATCTGCAAATGACAACAGGAAAGCAAAGTTGTCCAAGGGGTCAGGTGGCACAGTAAGAAGAGCTACAGATGTCCTAGGTTCAGATCTGGATCTTGACATAATACAGGCAGCAATAAGCCCCACCAGATGGTCTAATCCTTCCCCCACTGTAATCAAAACCAAAAAAGTTTTGACCGACATTGAACGTTTTATTATTCAGCAAAAAGGCAGTCAACGCGTTTCAGGGACAAAACAACCCCCCCCCTTCATCAGGGCTTTAGCACTTGTCAGAATGGTTATAGTGTTAGTTCACCTTTACTGAAAAAAAACAAAATGGTGAACTAATACCGTACACCCTCCCCTCCAAGTTCTACCACACTTACCTTCAGGGTCACTCTTTTACTTTATCCCCGAAGCACTGTATGAGGAGAGGGAGAAGAGTGGGATTTCAAATCCCCAGAATTCTAAAGTGTGACTCCTGAAGCAGTGGTGGCTGGTGTTTTTTTTGGGGGGGGCAAACAACCACCCGTCCCCCCTGAGTGACACTCAACCCCCCCGCTGTTTGTCGGCGGGCTCTGTGTCCTCTCCTCCAAGGTGGCTTCCTGTTCCACCCCTAATCCTCCTAGGCATCTAATAGGATTGCCTATCCTTTCAGCCAATCGGGTGACTGGTGTCAAAACCCACTTCCTGATTGGCCGGGAGGAAGACCAGTGTTACAACAGTGAATATTGATTCGTTGCTGTAACACACTTGGGTGGGATCAGAGAGCACTCTCTGCGACCAGAGCTCACCCTATAATGAAGCCTATTACAGCCTCTGGCTCTAATCGGTGCGTCAAAAAAACAGCTGCTCTGCATTGGAATCCATGTGCAGGTGTCCTGAAAGGGGCTGGACACATGGATAGGGGAGGCGGTGATGGACGGGGGGGGGGCGTGCACCCTTAATGGAAGGGCCGAATGTCAGAAACCATGAATCAGACTGAGACAGAAGTACAGTTACATCACACTTGTTTAATAATAATAAAGAAAAGGTAAATAGAGTAAATGTAGTTAAAACATAGCCAGAGGTCAGGAACCGGAACGCATAGTCAGACAAGCCAAAACATCAGGGAACGAAAGATGCACTTATTAGAACAGCAAGCAGGAACTGGAGCCATAGGGAATGTCAGCCAAGCAAGTCTTTGAAAGGAACACTGGAGAGCATCTCTAGAGATGTGACCAAGGTGAAGGCAGTGATCATCTGGGCTGGACGGCTTAAGTAGGCAGTACTGACGAGCAGGATCATCAACAGGTGAGTCACTGTGGAGAGATAGAAGCTGCCAATTAGCCGACAGCTGAGCGGCCAGCTCAGAGAAGGAAGGGCTGAGCCCAGCCCTGACACCGCCCCTGTCCTGAAGGAAAACCAGTCTCCAGAGCCTGCCTAGTGAATTTATACGTGCTAATAAAGCCCTTGACATTATAGGAGGTAAAGGTGAGCACTAAAAGGCCCTTACCAGAGCTCCTGATGGTGAAGATGGGTTTTGCTGCCTGTTTTTTCCAGGTTCTGGCCCTCAGGATCATCCCACCAGGAGGTGAGTAAGCTGGGGTCTAGTATCAGGTTTAGCAGATAGGGATCAAGCAGGAGTGTAGTCAGAAAACAAGCCATAGTTCGGCAACAAGTAGTTGCAGGTTTGGATCAAGCAGAAGCTTAGTTGAGGAACAAGCCAAATGTTGGTAACGAGTGATAGTGAAGATACGGATGGTAGCAGGAGCTCAAGGCACAAGATATTGGCTGGAGGAGGGCACAATAAACTGGCAAATGGGAAGTGCAAAGACATGACCTAAATATGAACATCATGGGAGAAGAAAGGACTTCAAGGGTCACCAGAAAAAAGACAGAATGTAACATTGTCCCAGGGATCAGGCAGAGAGCTCTCCAACATGTCAGGTGGCACACTGAGAAGATCTTCTACCAAATGCAAAAGAGGTCCTGGGTTCAGATCTGGATCCTGACAAAAATATCACAGGCAGCAAGTCCCGCCATGCATTTTAATCCCCCCCCCCCCCCACCTAAAACTAAAAAAGTTTTAACTGACTTTGAACTTTTTATTATTCACTTGCTCCTACAAAACAGAGCTGCCGTGTGATCAGTATATTGTCTAGGGTATGCATTCGCTCTGTTTAAACTGCTCTGTTGAGCGGTTAAAAAGGACAAATCTGAACGACAATTTATTTCCCCACTAGAATTAATTTGTGTACATCCTATTCAACAAGCTAGAGTCCATCTTAAACACAAATCAATGATTTGACAGGCCAATTAGTTCAGTAGCAAACGGATAGACTGTTATTAAGCTCATTGACCGATGAGCACCAGACTAAGACTCCTCTCGGCATTGCACTTCTGTAAACCTCTGCAGAACAGTGCCGCTTTTCACCTCCCTGGTTATCTCTCAATAACCGCTAACACCTGTACTTCACTTACAGCTATTTTAAGTTGTTTTGTCTCTGGCAGTAATATAAATTTATGCCTCTCCTGAAAAACAAACAAGCTGGTCTAAAGTATCTTCAACAATCCAGCACTCCAGCAAAGAAAGCTCTGCAGAGTCACAGATCTGTCCCAGTCGGGCACACATTATCAAACCAAATATGAAGGTCTCATTCCTGGTAGAGTACATGTCAGAAAGATCAAGGCAGCCAATTCCAGCACATGCATGTGTACATGTGAAAAGATCTGCTCATGGATTTGTGCACATACTCTATGCCCATACATGTGTCTTGCAGCGTGCACACGCTTTGCCAATTCTGCCACCAAGCTGGCTATTTAATGGCGAGGCCAGCAAGACTCCAGTGCTGAGAGATTCTCAGCTGTACTTCTGTGACCAGTAATTCTGAATCCGGTCCCAATTCCAGTTGCTGACCTGTCTTGTTCCCGACTCATTTCTGATTCCCCCCCAAGTCTGCTAATTTGCTTCTGTATTGACCCTGACTTAGTGATGCTGCCATGAACAGGTATGACCAGAACTGCATGGACAACAACAGAGGGAACCAAACGCATGTAAAGTGAGAAAATGTAATTTATTAATGTAAGTGAATATAGATACAAACACCTCCAATACAACACAGTGCACAACAAACCAACTACCAGACAGAGACCCACAAATAACAACAGTTAAACAGGTATATACAATAGACGGGTAATACCAGAATCGTAAATGTAACCAGGCCAAGGACATCAACGGGAGATGTCGGCAAGGAGCAAACATGACAGGGAGAAGGTGGACGGGATCAGGCTGCAGAGCAAGGGTACAAGGTAACAGGGTCAAAGGAGGGATAGGTTCAGTTTCCAGGTTCAAGTTCCAGGGTTCAGGTACAGAGGATCACGGGTACAGGTCAGGGCTCAAGGACAATACCAGGGCAAGTGTGTGAGTGCTTGATTAATACACATCTCCTGCAATCAGCCTCAGGTGACACCTGATTGCAGGAGATAATATAGGCTCCACACTGCCGGGAGGCACCCGCTGGTGGACACCAGTACTGCGGCCCAAGGATCAGACAGTGCCATCAGCAGGTGAAACCTTTCCTCACAGTTCCAGACTGCCAGGAGACACCTGCTGGTGGACACCAGTACTGCAAGCCAAAGGTCTAACAGCACCACCAGCAGGTGAAACCTTTCTTGACAGATGCAGCATCAGGGGTCACAATTGTGACCCAGCCCATGCTCCTAGGGGCCCATGTAGCCTCCCTGTCGCATTAAGTTTTACACTGTGTCACTGGGGGAAAGAGCTTTCTGCGTCAACTTGCGTAGGTCCCAGGCCCTATGAGTTTCCGGTTTCACCTACACAGGGTGTTTGGGCAAGCCCTTTCCCCCCAGTGGTGTACTCTCTGCTCAGTACCCCCACCCAGCCCAGTACAGCACCTCCCTGCCCTGCTCAGCCCAGTTCAACTGTGCACATGCACACGAGGTGGGGGCCACACTGTGAGCTGTGGGGTAAGAACAGTGAGCTTGTAAGTGAATCTGGAAGTCAAAGGGGTTTGAATGGGTTCCAGGCTGGGCACTCTGAGTTTCCTCTTTTACATACAGTATAAGCCCACTACTTTTGACCCGGCAGCTCAGCTTAGAGTGAAGCAGCAGGTGATGTGGGGGGGTTAACTTTTGCTTTGGGGATCACAAGCTTCAAGCTACACCTCTTCCCTGACTTGTTCTCCAACTGAAATTTCTGACTGCTGCTCTGGTACCTCAGTGCCTGCAAACTGTTGACCTGGCCTGTCCTTGATTCTTCCTGCAGATGTCTATCTTAAAGTTGTAAACGTAAATAATGTGGCGCTTACTCAATATATAAAGTGCAAAAGCTTCCAAAGTGATGCAATAATAAAGTGACAGTGCAATAATCAATAATAATTCAATAGATGAAAATAATTCCAGTTTTTTGACATTTTGGATCATATTTTTGGAATTATTATCACCTATTGAATTTTTGATGCAGCACACAGGTTTAGGCAGGGTAGCTATTAAATTTATCTGCCAAGTGATAGTTGCCTTGGCCAATGGTTAGGAGGTTAATTGATTTCACCCTAATTCTGGAATTGCTGCACTTCTCTCTTCTGTTGCTAGGTGGCCGGGTATCTGGTGACATTACATAAGACAAGGGCATTGCAAGGACAGATTAAGAATGAATGGGGTGTCTCAGGCAATGGGCAGGGATTTTCTTGACTCTTTGGGCCTGCTGGGTGGGCCTATTTATTTGGGTGAGGTCAGGTGATCAGGGTTTTTGTGCCACCTGGATGGCTGTCTGGGTGGACGTGTGTTGTGCTGCCCCGGGCTGCTAGGCCAAAGCCTGAGGCCTATCCCGGGGCCATCTGGCTGCTAGGCTTTCTGAGGGCCTATCCAGAAGCAAGAAAGCAGCATAGGGTTCGGCTTGCAGTCCAATCAGAAGTGACCTGATTGGAAGAGAACCAGTCGTGGTCAGAGGTAGAGGGGAAGCTGTCGCCACTAAGGGACCAACCACTTTATTACCAGGGACCACGGTGAGTAGCTGAAGCAAGTACCAGAGCAGTCTTCTCACCAACCGGGGACGGTGAAGAATTGGGAAACTTCAGCAGGTGCCAAGCCAGGGACCCAGCCAGCGGAGGTGATGCTTGCAGAGCAGTGTTGTGTGCCAAGCCAGGGACTGAACAGGCCAGCGGGGTGACGCTTGAGGAGTATCTGTGAATGCCAAGCTAGGAACCCAGCAGAGAAGCAAGGTTAACACTTGAGGAAGATACTGAGTGAGAAGGTTGGAAGAGCTCAGGAGATCCAGTGGCAGTGGATCAGCAAGTCTAGTGAAAGACTGGGAGCTCAGTTGAGTGAAGATCTACAAGGGGAGATTGAAGAGGAAGTGAAGAAGTTAATTACAACTTGTGTTAGAAACTGTTACAAGACTGTTGCCACAGGAGACAGGGACTCATGCAGATGTGGTGTCTTGCTGGATGCCTTTCCCTGCATGGCTGTCTGCCAGTCTTGGAGTCTGCCAATTAACATTGCAACTACTTAAGGGTGTCCTGGCCCTAACCCTCTCTCCCACAGTTCTGTTCAAAAGACAATAAATCTCTTTGCAACCAAGAAGTGTCTGGCACCCATTGATCCACCTTGCATTACACCCACCATGCCTTGTAACCCACTTTACACAGAAGGATGTCAGCTGTTCCTAACTCTGGAGGTCACCATTAGGCCTTTGGGGACCCGGGACCTTGGTACATTATTATGGATTATTGCATTGTCGCTTTATTATTGCATTGTCACTTTCAAAGCTTTTGCAGTTTATATATTGAGTAGGCGCCACATTATTTACTATTATCATTGACTCATACACATTTGGTTACATAGTAGGTGAAGTTGAAAAAAGACACAAGTCCATCAAGTCCAACCTATGAAAGTCCATCAAATCCAACCGATGATTTGCGCATTAGTATTCTTATTAATATCTTACTGTTGTACATCATCACTAGAACAAATGGAACAATGCAGAGTTTCAATCGAATGGGGGAAAAAAGTACGGCAACAACAAAATGCCATCCCAACTGTGCACTATGGTGGAGGGAGTATGTAACGATGTAGGGTTGCTCTAGCACTTTGGGCTCAGGGTGGCTTTCGATCATGTGTCAGGCAATTTCACATGGCATTGGTTTGTGGTCCAGTGATTGCTGGGGCATTCAACATTACAACAACCCAAAACAAAGAAATGTTTGATGAAAAAATCAACCCAGGGGCTGTGATATTTGTGGAGGGGGGAGGGGTTGTTCCGGATCCCTAGCCAGCCACGTTTGTAAAAGTCAACAGTCTTTGTTTTGAAAAATTCCAACAAAAACAGCTGACTTACCGGCATGAAAAACAAACAAGTCCATCAATCTCTGGAACAAATTAAGACTTTGGCTCACCGCCAGCATAAACGTGTCCCTTAATGGGGTTTAAAAGTCCCCACCTGCTTCAGGGGTCCAAAGAAAAGGTCACCACAGCTCTGCTTTGTCTCATTAACCAAACAATATACAGCTTTTTCTCTCCTGATCCACATACAGTAACACCTCATGGACCCCTGCTGGCTGCTTCCTGCCCCTTTTAGCCCTCTCTCGCAGGTGGATTAACCCTTTCAGGACCAAGATACATGTAGTCAGGTCTGGAGGCTATTTCCCACCAATGGCCTCTGAATTTCAGGACCCATATCAGGACTTAATAATCCTGGGAAAACTGTAAATCAGGTTTACCACTCTACCGGATCACCCAAGATCCCCTCACGGCTCACCCTGCATGGGTGAGAATCTCTGAGTACTCCAATTGCCTCTTGTTCCCCTCTGAAAGAAACCACAGCCCAAACAAAGAAGATACATACCTCCTGTCCAGGACCCATCCATGGAATCCTGTACACGACCCATTTAAATGAAAAGTGGATTTCCCAATCCACTGTCCACTGGACTCTACAGTATAACCTTATACTGCAGCCTGCATTTTACAGCCCATTCATAAAATTGAAGCCACAGTGTCCAGTCTGAGGGCCACAGTGTCCAATCTGAGGGCCACAGTGTGCAGGCTGAGGGCCACAGTGTCCAGGCTGGGATGTGTCAAGGAGTTCTCTGTTTGTGATTGAAGAGATCAAGTGACCAAACTCTCCTCCTGAATTTTCGCTCTTCATTTAAATTAATTGCACTTCATTTGCTCACAATTGGTGCAAACATAGTGCTAACCATATCTGTATTACAAAACAATAAAACAATGCAATTCATGAATTTTTGTGTGTTGTTTTTTGTTTTTTTTTTTGCTTTGCTGCTTTGTACATGGGGCCCTTGGTCTCACACAGAAGGAATAACATACACTCTATTACCAAAAGTATTGTGACACCTGCCTTTACACGCACATGAACTTTAATGGCATCCCAGTCTTAGTCTGTAGGCTTCAATATTGAGTGGGCCCACCTTTTGCAGCTATAACAGCTTCAACTCTTCTGGGAAGGCTGTCCACAAGGTTTAGGAGTGTGTCTATGGGAATGTTTGACCATTCTTCCAGAAGAGCATTTGTGAGGTCAGGCACTGATGTGGACAAGTAGGCCTGGCTTGCAGTCTCCACTCTAATTCATCCCAAAGGTATTTTATCGGGCTGAGGTCAGTCAAGTTCCTCCACCCCAAATTCTCTCATCCATGGCTTTATGGACCTTGCTTTGTGCACTGGAGCCCATCATGTTAGAACAGGAAGGGGCCATCCCCAAACTGTTCCCACAAAGTTGGGAGCATGGAATTGTCCAAAATGTATTGGTATGCTGACGCCTTAAGAGTTCCCTTCACTGGAACTAAGGGGGCCAAACCCAACCCCTGAAAAACAACCCCACACCATAATCCCCCCTCCACCAAATGATTCGGACCAGTGCACAAAGCAAGGTCCATAAAGTCATGGATGAGCAAATTTGGGGTGGAGGAACTTGACTGGCCTGCACAGAGTCCTAGTCTCAACGTGATAGAACACCTTTGGGATGAATTAGAGCGGAGACTGCGAGCCAGGCCTTCTCATAAAACATCAGTGCCTGACCTCTTCTGGAATAATGGTCAAACATTCCCATAGACACACTCCTAAACCTTGTGGACAGCCTTCCCAGAAGAGTTGAAGCTGTTATAGCTGCAAAGGGTGGGCCAACTCAATATTGAACCCTACGGACTAAGACTGAGATGCCATTAAAGTTCATGTGTAAAGGCAGGCGTCCCAATTCTTTTTCTTTTTTTTTTTTTCGTCCTTTATTCATCTGCCCCAGAAAAAATTGGACGGCCTGGGAGATATAAAAGGTCAGCTGACAATATAGTGTATTTCACAATCATTAAGTCAGAAGTGTGACCACAGCCCCACCCAATGTTGTGGTGGGAGGTTGTAGTAGGCACCTCAAGCTAAAGATCCCAAAAATACAAAATAGGAAAATGTTTAGAATACAAAAACAAACAAAAACAAAATTCCTTCTTACCTCTGCTCAGGTCTGAAGGAGAACAGGTCACATTTTAGGAGCCAGTCGTGCAGAACTCCAACAAATGTCCATGGATTTAGGATTTAGTATCTTTTTTTTTTAATCACAGCTGTAACAAAGTGCACGTTTCTTTTCCTAATGTCAAGCTGGTGCTGTTGCTGGCTCTAAGTAACTGCAGGCTAAGTTTTCAAACACTCGATCTAGCCGACATCATGGTTTCCTCCACAAGAAATGAAGAACCGATACACTTTATTAAAGTTACTTATAACTGACAGAACCTCAGAAAATGCAACCCCAAGCATCACATAAATGCATATCTTAACCGAGTTCCCAGCATGAGCGGAACACAAACCGCATCTACATGCTGTATAAAACATATCCCAGCGGGATCCCTCGGGGAGGCAGAGAAAGGCAGGCGAGGGGCTTACAGCTTGCCAGGAATTGTTATAAGCTGCTCAAATGTAATATTAGATTTCAGGCTGCTGCAGTCATTTCTTTGGAGAACTTTACAAACAGGTACACAAACACTGATATACAGTCACAGTTACAGGATAACAGCTGAGGCATGAATACGAAAAATTAAATATAGTCAATGTACTCATAGAAAACGTATGCGTCCAAAGGATGTCACCAACAAAAAAACGCAACATCTTGGATCTCTTTCAATATCCTGGAATATGGATTAATGAAAGCCTGAAAAACAATGATGACATCAGAGGTTAAAATCTCCAAGGCCAAAGTTTATAGGGACCCAAGAGGTGATGAGAAACAATCTTCCTCCTGCTATAAATGCAAGTCTGCTCCATTCTCAGGTATGGTGCAGAAACATTTTCCCTCACAATGACTCTTATTAAGAAGTTCTGAACTGTGGTGCAAAATGGATCAATGAAATCCCAAAGAACACTGTTGATGGAATCACCAAGGCCAAAGTGAAAGTTTTAAACGGTGATGCTATCGTAGGCTCTTAAAAATCATCTAGACAGACAAGGCCATGAATAAAGAGATGTTGCAAGGAGTCAAGGAAGCAAAACCACATCAAAGTGCCCAGAGAAAATCTTCGTATGCCCCCAACCACTTTATAAGAAGAGTATTTCATATTTTAGGTTATCTGAGCTAATACTTGAAAATGGATGAATAAGGCAAGTAACCATCCTGAAGAACACTGTTAATGGAAATTGCCAAGGCCAAAGACAAAGTTTCTGGAGACACAAGAGGTTATGAGGAACAATCTCCCTCCATGCACGAAGAGGAGGGAGATGGCTACAAAGTCTGGAATGCTCTTAGAGAAGGTTTATGTCTCCAGTAAAGAAGATCACACGTTTTGAACTGTGGTGCTACTAGAGCAGTGGTTCTCAACCTCACTAGTGCCGTGACCCCTTGATAAAATTTCCCAAGTTGTGGGGACCCCTAAAAGTAAAATGATTTCCTTAGCGTGGGTTGTCAGCACCCAAGGCAAGACAAGTAATTTGTGCCCCTAACCCACGGACATTTAGCGCTCCCTGAGTCCCTTCCACTCGTACAGTATTAAAACCCCTTATGGTACATTTTAGGATGTACCGCTCTTGCTCTCTTTGCTCTCTTTGTTCTCCTTTTAACTCTCTCTATCCTAATATCGTTTATTTCCCCATCCCTCTCTCTAGCCATCTTTCTTGTTCTTTCTCTTATTCTTTCCTCTCTCTTTTTCTTTGTTCTTCCCCCTCTTTTTCTCTCCCTTCCATGTATTCTCTATTTTTATTCCTTCTCTTACTCCTTGGTTGTGGTGGGGAGTAATGGGATGAGTGGCAGTGCTGGTGGGGATAGGGATCAGTGGCAGTGCTGGGGGGGGGGTTCTGATCAGCCAACTTAGGTGCTCTTGATCAAGGTCATCTGCTGGTCTGAGAACTGTAGTGGAGACTTTTAATGCCAACTCTAATCACAGGTGGTGTTACTCACTGTGTCTCCAGCTTTGTGGTGTCTCGTAGTAGTGACACCTATGCCTAAATCAGGAGATAGGGTCTCCTCCAGAAACCCCCACTTCACATTCCTCACCAATCAGCTAACCTCTAGTCTCTGCCCCCCCAGCCATGCCCTGAACTGAGTGGGCGGCTACGAAGAGGCTGAGTGGGCGGCCGCGGGCTCCAGGGACAGCTCTGCTGGGCAGGCGCGAAGAGGCTGGGAGAGCAGCATGGGCTACAGGAACAGCCCAGGATTCGGTGACCCCTGACAAATCGTCATTCAACCCCCAGGTTGAGAACCACTGTACTAGAGACTCTTAAAACTCAGCTAGACAGACATGGCTATGAATAAAGAGGTGTTGCAAGGAGTCAAGGAAGCAAAACCACAGCAAAGTGCCCAGAGAAAATTTTTGTAGGCCCCAACCACTTTGTAAGAAGAGTATTTCATAATTTAGGTTATCTGAGCTAATACTTGAAAATGGAAGCACAGAGAACAGAACAAGTAACCAACCTTGATATCTCGGAATAATCAAAGAAATCCTGAAGAGCAAAGTTGATGGAATCACCCAGGCCAAAGACAAAATTTTTGGATACACAAGAGATTATGAGGAACAATCTCCCTCCCTGCACAAAGAGAAGATTGCTTCAAAGTCTGGTACGTTCTTAGAGAAGGTTTAAGTCTCTAATAAAGAATATCACAAGTTTTGAACTGTAGTGCTACTGGAGGCTCTTGAAAATCAGCTAGACAGACATGGCTATGAATAAAGAGGTGTTGCAAGGAGTCAAGGAAGCAAAATCACATCAAAGTGACCAGAGAAAATCTTTGTGTGCCCCAACCACTTTATAAGAAGAGTATTTCATATTTTAGGTTATCTGAGCTAATACTTGCAAATGAAAGAATATAGCAAGTAACCAACTTCTGATACCGCAGAATATTCAATAAAATCCTGAAGAACACTGTTAATGGAATTGCCAAAGACAAAGTTTCTGGAGACACAAGAGATTATGAGGTACAATCTCCCTATATGCACGAACAGGAGATGGCTACAAAGTCTGGAATGCTCTTAGAGAAGGTTTATGTCTCCAGTAAAGAAGATCACAAGTTTTGAACTGTGGTGCTACAAGAGGATCTGGATGGGCAGGGTTTCCAATGAGAAGGTGCTGGAAAGAGTCAATGAAGTAAAACCACATCTGAGGCAAAACTATCTGAAAGAGAAAATGCCACAGTTTTGGCCAAAGCACAAGAAACTTGGCTGGAGGAAAGCTATGAAATATTGTGGAAGGGAGCATGGCAAAGAACGGGAAATAGAGAGGAAGATTATGGTGGATTGATGACATGCAGAAAAATAAACTGCTGGTTTTCAATCCTGGCTGTTAGAGACAGTATGAGTGCCCACTAAAGACTGGAAACCAATCAGAGTTATTCCCAATTGTGTGATCTGATCACCTTGTCAGCTATGACATAGAGATCACAGACAGGCTGGAGGCTCTTATGACAAAAATAAAACCCCTCAGCCTGTGGATGTACTCTGCCACCTTTAGGCTGCAATGTTTATCTGCAGTGCCATCTGCTTAATAGTATAACTGTTATATACAGTTGCCTTATTAAAAAAAATAATTTAAAAACTTTTTTTTTTTAAGCAAAGACCTTTTTTTTACTTTTTATGCACATTTACTTTCTTAAAAGTGTGTACTTATAGATCCTTACGAATATGTATAAATGTATTTAGGTATGCAAATTAATCATAGGGGTTTATTTATGAATGTTTTCACCCAAGGTTCACATAACTTTCAACCAAGATTCACATATTTTACTAAATTAATTTTACCTGCAAAAATGCGTGGATCTTGAGTGAATGTTGTGTGAATCTTGGGTGATAACAGTGATACATGAGTTACTGTAAAGTCAGCTAATGCAGACACTTCTACATTTGGTTTTGCCTTTATTGGAGATCTGCCGGTTGTGTGAGTGTGTAGGTGCGCACTCTCTTTATAAGCAAGGCCTGGGTATATTTCAGTGGCCCCATCAGGAAAAGGCTGTGTGCTCCAGCCAGCAGGGATGTGTGTTCTTGCCAGGAGACAGAGGTGCTCTACTTGAGAGACTACACTTCATGTGGGAGAGACAGAGAGTTGAGGCAGCAACATCATTCTGGGAGACTGAGAGAGGGTCTGCGAGACTGGGAAAGCTGGGAAAACTAGGTGAGTCCAGGAGAACTGAGGGAATCCATAGGTCTCAGAGGACTGAGAGAGCCTGGGGTGTCAAGAGAACCCATATTGAGAGACCAGGGAGGGGGACTTGGTGAATGACACAGACTCACCCGAGGTGTGGAGTCTAAGCACCAACTGGTTCACCAGAGCTCCTGATGGTGGAGATGGGTTTTGCTGCTGTGTTAGTACTAGGTCACTGTCCTCAGGATCGCCCCACCAGGAGATGAGTAAGCCAGGGTCCAAAAGAAGATATATCAGGCAGGGATCAAGCAGAAGATTAGTCAGTAAAGAAGCCAAAGATCGGAAACAAGTGGTTGCAAGTTGGAATCAAGCTGTGGCATAGTTGAGGAACAAGTCAAAGGTTGGTAACGAGTGGTGGTGAAGATACGGACAACAGGAGAGACAAAAGCAAGACAGTGGCTGAAGAAGAGCAGAATAATCAGGCAAACAGGAAGTGAAAAAGCATGGCTTAAATAGGAAGTTCATGGGAGGAACAAGGAGTTCAAGGTTCACCAGAAACAAGGCATAAGGCAGGCTTGTCCAAAAGATCATAGAGGGAGCTGTCCAGCATCTCAGGTGGCTCAGCAGGAAGAGCTACTGCCAGACTAAGCAGAGGTCCTGGGTCCAAATCTTGGTCTTGGCAGATGCTTTAAGTGGAGGCTAAGAGAACAAGCAGAGCTGGTTGATGTGGTCTAAGGGACCAGATAAGCTGCTAAAAAGTGATGGCTAAACATTTTTTATCATTTGTTCTTCTGTGTGAAACTGAAATCCCCTGTGTGGGCAACGTTCTGAGAACTTTTAGTTTTCGTTAAAATAAAAGTGGGCTGGCAAGCCCTAAAAAAAAAAAAAAAAAACAGTTTGGATTGGCATGGACTCATTGAAAGAGAATACAGCACTGAGCCAACGATCCCCCATATCACAATACTTTCTTCACAAAAGGGTTAAACAAACACCCAACTCCAGTACTGACGTCTGTATTAAGAGGTTTAGAATGAAGCATCCACTACAGTGCACTCTAATACCTCCCAAAATAACACAGATATAAAAAAAAAAAAAAAAATCCTTTGAAAAACATCAGGTGCCTTGTGAAACATTCATTCCCTGTGATGGCACCAAGGCTTTGGAGTGTCTATTGTTTCATGTCCCTGAAGCGTAGATGTTAAAATTCTAAAATTAGCCTTAACGGCACACAGAGGTCCGAGTTTACAGCTTCTGTTCTAAAACCGTACTCACGTGGCCTGAACATGCCAGGCTAAGCAGAATAGCTTTCCTTGCCACAAAAAGTTGTTTAACTGCTGAATAAAATAAAAAAAACGGATATTTAAGAAGCATCCCACCAAAAACGAAATATTTTTGGTGCATAATCCACAGGCCCCCGACAGCTGCACTACGAAAAGGAATCCAACTTTATTGAAGTAGCAAAAGCACTCCAATATACACTATATTGCCAAAAGTATTGGGACGCCTGCCTTTACACGCACATGAACTTTAATGGCATCCCAGTCTTAGTATGTCGGGTTCAATATTGAGTTGGCCCACCCTTTGCAGCTATAACAGCTTCAACTCTTCTGGGAAGGCTGTCCACAAGGTTTAGGAGTGTGTCTATGGGAGTGTTTGACCATTCTTCCAGAAGCACATTTGTGAGGTCAGGCACTGATGTTGGGATGAGAAGGCCTGGCTCGCAGTCTGCACTCTAATTCATCCCAAAGGTGTTCTGTCGGGTTGACGTCAGTCAAGTTCCTCCACCCCAAACTCACTCATCCATGTCTTTATGGACCTTTCTTTGTGCACTGGTGCGCAGTCATGTTGGAACAGGAAGGGACCATCCCCAAACTGTTCCCACAAAGTTGGGAGCATGAAATTGTCTAAAATGTCTTGGTATGCTGATGCCTTAAGAGTTCCCTTCACTGGAAATAAGGGGCCAAGCCCAACCCTTGAAAGACAACCCCCACACCATAATCCCCCCTCCACCAAATGATTTGGACCAGTGCACAAAGCAAGGTCAATTTCATGCTCCCAACTTTGTGGGAGCAGTTTGGGGATGGCTCCTTCTTGTTCCAACATGACTGCGCACCAGTGCACAAAGCAAGGTCCATAAAGGTCCATTCTTTAGATTCAGAGTTGTTTTACATGTACAATTGTAACATTTGTTTTGGTGCTGCCCAGGGCTTTTTTTCTCAGAGAAAAGGTGCAGGAACTCCCCCCTTATGAGTCAGCCTTTGTCTCTGCCCCCTATCCACCTCCGACCACTGTCTCTTGGCTCCACCCCCTACCCACCTCCAAGTACCACCCCTTTTAGAGAGTACAGCAACAGACCCCACCACAGCAAAAATAGATCCCCCCACACACAACGACAGACCTTCCCCCAGCAACAATAGACCCCCCACAACAAAATACCACCCCAGCAATAATAGACCCCCACAAAAAAAATAGATCCCCCAGCAGTCAGCATCGATTGACCCTCCAGCACACCTTGCCATAGAATACATTCAGTGCTGGAGGTGCCGGAACTGCGTCCCCCCGCGTTCCCGCTGAAAAAAAGCCCTGGCACTGCTGCCTCACACACAGCTCACGATAAAAAACAGAATCTTGATTCTTGTGAGTTCTCTGAGACTCTGAATTATTCACAGACTCAGAGTCAAGCTTGCTCACACACAGTTCATGATAAAAAAAAAAACTGAATCTTGTGTGATCCCTGAGACTCTTCAGAGCAAGAGAATGTCACCGGCACACCAAGGATCTCCAGTGCGAGTCCAAAGCTTTATTCAGCGATCATATTGTTACAGCAGATTGCAACGTTTCGGAAGCCACGCAGGAACCCTTCATCAGGCGTGTGACGATGTGATGGCTGCAGCACAATTTGCCTTGCCCAACCTCCTATATTCCAGAAACTTCCAGAAAGCAACCTGTGAGATCCAGACCAGCCCAAAGCAATCAACAACTGCTCCACTAAATACAGAGGAGCAAAGAAAACAATAACATTGTAACAACCAGTGGCAGTCCATCCATAAGGGGCGCCCGGCTCCTAATTTCAATGCAGGGCATCGGACGCATGGATTCCAATGGGTTTTTTTTAAGCACATGATTAGAGCCAGAGGCTCTAAATGGCTTGAAAAAAGGGTAGGCTTGGGGCGCCGAGCACTGTGCCCCAAGCCCACCCAGTTGTGTGACAATAGCGAATTAACATTCGCTATTGTCTTCCTGATTCTCCTCATGGCCAATCAGGAAGCAGTTCCTGAGTCTTAGGACTCCCTGGCCAATCGTGTCTCAGGACACACTTCCTGTTTGCCCGAGAGGAGAATCAACGGCCCAGCTCTTCATTCCCCCTGACTCCAAAGGTAATGCCTTGATCACCACTGTCCCATCCATCTCCCATGTGGGGATGTTGATCACTGCATTCCCAGCCATCTCCCTTGTGGGGGGGTCCATCGCTGCGTTCCTGGTCATCTCCCATGTGGGGGGGTCGATCGCTGCGTTCCCGGCCATCTCCCGTGTGGGGGGGGGTCAATCACTGCGTTCCTGGTCATCTCCCGTGTGGGGGGGTGGATCGCTGCGTTCCCAGCCATCTCCCACGTGGGGGGGTGGATCGCCGCATTACCGGCCGTCTCCACTGGTGGGGGGGTGGTTTGGTGTTAGTTTGCCACCCCCTAATATAATAAGCACCTGACACCACTTCTAGCAACCTAGTTAGGAGCAGGGGCGGCCTCCCTATCCATTGCCGCCCCCCCCCATCCATGTGTCCGGCCCCTTGCAGGACGCCGGGCGCATGAATTACAATGGCGGGGGTGTTTTTTGAAGCACCTAATTAGAGCCAGAGGATGGGCTCGGGGGGCAGAGCATATGGAGCCCACCCGGGTGTGTTACAACAGTGAATAAATATTCACTATTGTAACACTGATCCTCCTCCCGGCCAATCAGGAAACGGGTTGTGAGACCCATCACCCCGATTGGCTGAAAGGACAGGCGATCCCATTGGACACCTAGGAGGAGGGGAGGAGCCGCACGCTGGAAGCCACCATGATGGAAGAGAGGACACAAAGCCGCTGCCCACTGCCCGCCTAAGTGCTGGACCGACCGGCAGAAGTGGGGGGGGGGTTGTTTGCTGCCGCCCCCCCAAAAAAAAAACACCAGCTGCCACTGGTTAGGAGGATGCTACAATTGGATTCAACCCCCTCAACTCCAGAACATACCCAGAAGACATTGTAGTAAATTTGCACTCGCAGCAGTTTAGGGGCCCCGTACACAGGGAAGTTGTGGCGACCAGTAAGGGTTAAAACACAATTGGTGTTCAGGTAAATAATTCATTTAGAATTTATGTTTCGTCTTCTCTAAAGAAAACCAATTTTCCTTGTGTAAATTTGGCGACTTTGCCCGCTTATCGCCCCTATCTGCACCTCGTACAATCTCAGAGCAAAGCAGAAAAAAAAACACAAAAAAAACGCAATTTAGATAACCGTCCCCGCACTCCGTCGCACCGCGCATCGGCCGCCTCCTCCTTATGCATAAAAAGTTTGTGTTTTAATCTGAAAAATGGGATTTGGCAAACAACGGCGACCGGGGGAATATTAAAAAGCGCAGATTGCTGGCCTCAGCTAAATGTTATTTTCTAAAGGAAGTTAAATTATTTAAGCTTCAAGCGTATATGTTGTGATTTAGCACCGGCGTCACGATAAGAGAAAAAAAAAAAAAAAAAGTTAATCATTTGCTCTTTTTTTTTATTATCTTCTGAAATATGTAAAAAAAAAAAAAAACAAGAAAAAGGAAAAGAAGAAGCTTTATCGGTGCTTTAGAAATGCTACTTCATTTTCAAACGATGTTTAATGCATTATGCGGCTTTAATAATCCCTTGCGAGAGTGGAAATTTCATTGATTAGTTAATTAAAAGGTGACGTTCCTCATACACAATGTAACAAACAGTCTACTTGTACTTCATAGACGCTCGTTCAGATGAAACGCCAGTTCTGCAGAGGATGAAGAAAAATATCCACTCAAAGTCAACTACGTACATTGCCGGGATTTTAGCAAGACTGCGAGTCTATCGGGAGATAGCGGTCTAATTAAACCTTGAAAGCCTAAGTGCAACAATTGTTAATCTGTAGCTGTCCATATACGGTGCCATGAAAAAGTATTCACACCCCTTAAAATTTTCCACATTTTGTCATGTAACAACCAAAAACGTAAATGTATTTTTGGGGATTTTATGTGATAGACCAACACAAAGTGACACATAATTGTGAAGTGGAATGAAAATGATAAATGGTTTTAAATTTTTTTTACAAATAAATATGTGAAAAGTGTGGGGGTGAGGCATTTGTATTCCGCACCCTTTACTCTGATACCCCTAACTCAAATCTAGTGGAACCAATTGCCTTCAGAAATCACCTAATCAGTAAATAGAGTCCACCTGTGTGTAATTTATTCTCAGTATAAATACAGCTGTTCTGTGAAGCCCTCAGAGGTTTGTTAGAGAACCTTACTGAACAAGCACCATGAAGGCCAAGGGACACACCAGACAGGTCAGGGATAAAGTTGTGGAGAAGTATAAAGCAGGGTTAGGTTATAAAAAAAAATCCCAAGCTTTGAACATCTCACGGAGCTCTGTTCAATCCATCATCGGAAAATGGAAAGAGTATGGCACAACTGCAAACCTACCAAGACATGTCTGTCCACCTAAACTGACCGGCCGGGCAAGGAGAACATTTATCAGAGAAGAGCCAAGAGGTCCATGGTAACTCTGGAGGAGCTGCAGAGATCCACAGCTCAGGTGGGAGAATCTGTCCACAGGACAACTATTAGTCGTGTTCTCCACAAATCTGCCCTTTATGGAAGAGTGACAAGAAGAAAGACATTGGTGAAAGAAAGTCATAAGAAGTCCTGTTTGTAGTTTGTGAGAAGCCATGTGGAGGACACAGAAAACATGTGGAAGAAGGTGCTCTGGTCAGATGAGACCAAAATTTAACTTTTTGGCCTAAAAGCAAAACGCTATGTGTGGCGGAAAACTAACACTGCACATCACCCTGAACACACCATCCCCACCGTGAAACATGGTGGTGGCAGCATCATGTGGTGGGGATGCTTTTCTTCAGCATGGACAGGGAAGCTGGTCAGAGTTGATGGGAAGATGGATGGAGCCAAATACAGGACAATCTTAGAAGAAAACCTGTTAGAGTCTACAAAAGACTTGAGACTGGGGCGGAGGTTCACCTTCCAGCAGGACAACGACCCGAAACATACAGCCAGAGCTACAATGGAATGGTTTAGATCAAAGCATATTCATGTGTTAGAATGGCCCAGTCACAGTCCAGACCTAAATCCAATGAGAATCTGTGGCAAGACTTGAAAATTGCTGTTCACAGACGCTCTCCATCCAATCTGACAGAACTTGAGATATTCTGCAAAGAAGAATGGGCAAAAATGTCCCTCTCTAGATGTGCAAAGCTGGTAGAGACATCCCCAAAAAGACTTGCAGCTGTAATTGCAGAGAAAGGGGGTTCTACAAAGTACTGACTCCGGGGGGCGCCATACAAATGCCCCCCACACTTTTCACATATTTATTTGTAAAGAATCTTGAAAACCATTTATAATTTTCCTTCCAATTCACAATTATGAGCCACTTTGTGTTGGTCTATCACATAAAATCCCAATAAAATACATGTACGTTTTTGGTTGTAACATGACAAAATGAGGAAAACTTCAAAGGGGTATGAATACTTTTTCAAGGCACTGTACATTACTGCATGCTATCGTCTTGGCCATTTTTGGCCAGGTTATGGAGAAGTGGGTATAAAGGAGCCAAGATGCTTGTACTAGTGTGAATTACATAAGAACCTTTTTAAAGGGTTAGTTCACATTTACCATAAATACCCATGCAGTCCCTAAATACCATTACAAAGTGAATAACACTGGTTATCTTGGGACAACGGCATCTGAAAGTGGGTGGGATATATTAGGCAGAAAGTGAACATGTTGTCCCCGACATGTATGTGTTGAAAGCAGAAAAATGGGCGTGTAAAGACTACTCTAATAATAATGTAGTGCCACTATGTTAAATAATGCAAAATTAATCTTATAGTGACAACCAATAATATATCCAAGGTAACAAATTGTACAAAGGTGTCAATTTATAAAGTCCCACAATGTCAAGGTGAGGACAAATATCGGAGAAAGGAAAATGAATCCTGTGGTGATTCTGCGCAAGCATCTAAGTCCAGAATGATAGTCCGGTAGCCAACCACCAGCAATAGACAGATTCAAGACTCACCAAAACCGAGTCTTGCCATTACAGCAGCATATCAGCATGAATAAATGGAGGACAGGCCAAAATCCACCTGTTCAATCACCAGCACCATGTGAATTCAACACTCACCAGAAGCACCAGCTACCACTACAGTAGATTGAACGCATGAATGCATGAACTCCAACAGAAACCAGTGTAGTGACTCGCTCCCAAAGATGACAACTGGGTTTAAGATAAGAAGCCGCTGCTGACTCGCAATCGAGCAGCGGCATGACATCAACACCAATGTAAACGTCCTGATGCGTTTTGTCCAATAGGACGTGGTCAAGTGATCCCCTGACAACATTCTATTAGACGAAACGCATACATAAATAATACGCTAGACATTGTGCTGGAAACCTCCTAATCCATAGTCTTACCTCCCTTCTCTGAAATAGCAACTGAGCAGTATATCTAAATATGACTATAGCAGGGTTTCTCAATCAGGGTTCCTCCAAAGGTTGTTAGGGGTTCCTTGAGCAATGAGAGATTTCTTCCTCTCTTATAAGTTCCCACTAACACCATTGATCTTTTTAGCTGTCTGTAAGGGGGTCATTCTTCCCAATGACCACAGGTGTAAGTAGCATTCTTCCGACTGACCATCACATTAATGTATTATGCGTTTTAGACATTTAGACATTCCTTTTTAGCAGGGGTTCCCTGAGACAAGAACATTATTTCATGGGCTCCTCTGTGTTGAAAAGGCTGAGAAAGCCTGGACTATACGGTCCATTAAAGCGTTTGTTATCCCAACATTTCATTTTCCTGATATATGCCTGCTGTACCATATACTTGTATGAGAAAATCTCCTGATCTCTTTGTATTGCTTCCTTTATGTGAAATCCCTGGTGACCCTGGCAGTCCCTCTGCTTTCCTATTAAAAACCGACCACACTAAGCAGGAGAACACACCGTGGTCAGTTCTGTAGGTATGCTGGAAACTCAGCGTGCTCTCCTCCAATGACCAGAGTTGTCCTGACTAATCTTCCCTGTTCACTGGGAAGATCAGTTTGCCGCTGCTTCTTCTCCCCCAGCCATTATGCAGCTGAGAGCAGAGGGGAAAACAGGTATTTATAATGTTTTTTTTTATATCTACATACATACAGTATGTATTACCTTTCATTTCTATTTCAAACTGAATGCATTGTTTTACATGGTGATCATTTGCAATCACTTTAACCTCTTCACGCCAGTACCTCCCGGCCCTTTAAGAGGTTGCTGGGAGAGTGGGTGGGGCTTAAGACCACGTGACCATCATGTTTGGCTGTCATGGCGGTCATGTGATCCGAAAACTTTTGGTTAACTGTGCCGGTAACTGTGCCAGGAGCGCTCTCGGCACAGCTGTATTGACCGCAATTCACACAATTACATTCAATGGCTTGACTAATGTCATTCGAAAGTTCTTCAAAATTTCTTTGACATTGGATTTTGGAACAAATGGACCATCCCGGATGAGAACCACATTCACTATAATTGAATTCCGCTCATTCAAGAAAAATATTCCATCCTGCGGCCTCTCTGGGCCGAGAACCAGGTGCCAAGAGGCCCCAATTTGCGTGCGGCCACCGCCAAGGGGTTAAGTACCAATGTTTGACCACACTGGTAATCCATTAGACCTGGCCAGGCACACCTGACCAGGTCTGGACCTATCCAACCCTCTTCCTAGAGGCCGGTTGACTTCATTGAACCTTCCAGAGTCCTACAGACCCAACCTCCTCCCAGAATCATATGACTACATCACAATCCAGGACCCCTACAGGCATCCCTCCTCCTTGGTTCCATCTTTTGAATAAAAAAAGCATAACAGTGGGATCTTGGGGCTTGATTTTAGAGGATGATTTTCTGCTTACTTTCCTAATCTGTTTTTGAGTAAATGAAGGTTTTTAACGATCGGGTTTTCTCGACAATGTTGTTATTCCGATGCCTTTATTCCTGCTTTAAGGATTAGGAAGGGAAATCAGCACAGCATGGGGGCTACATCCCTGTGTCATCGTCGGCCCAGCCCACCTTTCATATCATTGTCATTTTCTTATCCTAATTGGCTTGATCGTCGTCTTTGATTTGCCGTTCCAGCATGTTCCTGGTGAGAACAAAGTCCGCCACAAATCAACAAATCAAAAAGGGATCCGCTGCCGGCTACAAAGTGAGAGCAACTTAGAAGAAGTCACAGAGGTGCTAACACAGCGGGGAGAACTCTGACCCCCCCCCCCCCCCTCGTCTCCATGCCTATAATCACTCGGGGCTTTCAAGTTTTGTCAGTACATAGGAATGATCCACAGAAGGGGCTCTTAGCTACTGGTAATGCCAGGGAGACTTGCAACATGCTCCACTGATTAGACGGAACGTTCGGGAAATATAAAAAAAAAAAAAATCTTACTTGCCTAATTATTGTGTCTAAAACTACAAATGTTTGTATTTAAAACAAACACTGTGCAAGAATTAGAAGTCAGGTTTTTATCGCCTAGTGTGTCCAATGTTGGGGAGATTTGCCATCACCATTCGTCCTGGTCATCAATGGGACAGAATGTGACGGGAAATCCGAAATTTTACAGATAAAAAAGATAAAGAGGAAATCTTCCAATGGGGACACTTGCTCCAGTGACAATGAAATCTAGACTTACACTAGTAGAAAATCAAATGAATGAACATTCGCACAGAAATTCTCGGTACATCAATGGCTTGACTGATGCTATTCGAAAGTTCTTCAAAATTTCATTGACATTGGATTTTGGAACAAATGGACCATCCCGGGTGAGAACCACATTCACTATAATTGAATTTTTCGCTCATTCAAGAAAAATATTCCATCCTGCGCCTTTAAATTTCCTTATCACTGCAGTAAAAAAATTTAAAAAATAAAAAGCACATTGATTTGACTCCACTAACGATTAGAAAACTGTATAAATTACTTCAGTACAGCGCTATAGCCAAAATATGGCTAGAGCGGTACTATAGTTATGGGAGGGCTTCCATAAACTTCTTCTAAGAACCCCACCCCCCGCGGCTGGTTTACTGTCCGTCAGACTAAACTGTGTCCATTGGTTGTAGAAAAGGTCCCCGACAGCAGTGGGAATAAACAATGCCCCATCATTGGTGTCAATGGTAGGTATAGCACCTCAACTTTGGTGTCATTGGGAGGAATTGTGCCCCCATTGTTGGTGTCATTGGGAGGAATTGTGCCCCCATTGTTGGTGTCATTGGGAAGAATTGTGCCCCCATTATTGGTGTCATTGGGAGGAATTGTGCCCTCATTGCTGGTGTCATTGGTAGGAATTGTGCCCCCATTGTTGATGACATTGGGAGGAATTGTGCCCCTATTGTTGGTGTCATTGTGAGGAATTGTGCCCCCATTGTTAGTGTCATTGGGAAGAATCGTGCAACATCAATGGTGTCATCGGGCTCCACAGTTGGTGTCATTGGGATGAATTGTGCCCCCATTGTTTGTGTCATGGGGAGGCATTCTGTCCCCCATTGTTGGTGTCATTGGGAGGAATTGTGCCCCCATTGCCCCCATTGTTGGTGTCATTGGGAGGAATTGTGCCCCCATTGTTGGTGCCATTGGGAGGAATTGTGCCCCCATTGTTGGTGCCATTGGGAGGAATTGTGCCACCATTGTTGGTATTATTGGAAGGAATTGTGCCCCCATTGTTGATGACATTGGGAGGAATTGTGCCCCCATTGTTGGTGTCATTGGGAGGAATTGTGCCCCCATTGTTGATGACATTGGGAGGAATTGTGCCCCCATTGTTGGTGCCATTGGGAGGAATTGTGCCCCCATTGTTGGTGCCATTGGGAGGAATTGTGCCCCCATTGTTGGTATTATTGGAAGGAATTGTGCCCCCATTGTTGATGACATTGGGAGGAATTGTGCCCCCATTGTTGGTGTCATTGGGAGGAATTGTGCCCCCATTGTTGGTGTCATTGGGAGGAATTGTGCCCCCCATTGTTGGTGTCATTGGGAAGAATCGTGCAACATCAATGGTGTCATCGGGCTCCACAGTTGGTGTCATTGGGATGAATTGTGCCCCATCGTACCTATTGCCTCCTATTGTACCTGTCATTAGGCACATACATAGTTACATAGTCGGTAAGGTTGAAAAAAGACACCAGTCGATCCAGTTCAACCTGTGGTGTGTAAGTGTGCTTATGTTTATGTTAATGGTACATTGTATACCCCTGTATGTTGTGATCATTAAGGTGCCCATGTAATAGTTTTTTTAACCACTTGCCGATTAGCCACTGTATCACGGCAGGGTCGGCACATTCCCGCAAATTACCGTAGGTGTACGTTGGCTCCTCCAAGGAGCTGGACCAGGCATGAGAACACTGTACGGCAGGGGGCCCGATGCACGTGGCCGCGTCCGCCATGTCCGCCGGCCACACGCTGTAGCGGGAAAGAGAGCCAGAACGGGGATCTGTCAATGTAAACAGACAGATCCCCGTTCTGACAAGGGAGTTAGAGAGAGATCTGGTGTTCCTAGTGATTAGGAACAGCAATCTTTATCCTCCTCCAGTCAGCCCAGCCCCCCATACAGTTAGAAACACCTCCCAGGGAACACACTTAACCCCTTGATCGCCCCCTAGTGTTAACCTCTTCCCTGCTAGTGACATTTATACAGTAATAAGTGGCTATTTTTTTAGCTCTGATCGCTGTATAAATGTCAATGGTCCCAAAAAAGTGTCCGACCTGTCCGCCGCAATGTCGCAGTCCCGCTAAAAATCGCAGATCATAGCGATTAATAGTAAAAAATGAATGAATAACATAAATGCCATAAAAATATCTCCCTATTTTGTAGACGCGATAACATTTGCACAAACCAAATCGCTTATTGCGATTTTTGTTACCAAAAATATGTAAAAGAATACATATTGCCCTAAACTGATGAAGCAATTTGTCTTTTTTTTCTCATATTTATTATATCAAAAAGTAAAAAATATTGTTTTGTTTTTTTTTAAATTGTCGCTCTTTTTTGTTCATAGTGTAAAAAATAAAAACCGCAGAGGTGATTAAATACCACCAAAAGAAAGCTCCATTTGTGAGGAAAAAAGCACGTCAATTTTGGTTGGGTACGCAATTGTCAGTTAAAGCGACGCAGTGCCGGATTGCAAAAAATGGCCTGGCCATTAAGGGGGGAAAATCGTCCGGTCTGTAAGTGGTTAAACTATTGACACTCCCTGCATTAGCAACATTAAAGCAACGTAGCTCAGAAGCAACATGCAGCTGGCAATATAGAGGGGTGTCTTGTTTTATTGTTATACATGTTACTTACCTAGGCATGCGCAGGGGGTATACCAGGTGTGCCTGGGCATACCCTAATCACTGGATGAGGTGCCGATTCCTCTATTGCCTGGGCCCCCCCCCCATGTTGTGCAGTGCTGCTGGCTTTCCTCCTCTCCCCTGGCTGCTGCGGGGGATGTTTCAGGATGGAGAGTGGGGAAGGGGCTAGTAAATATGTCATTTTCCGACCAACAAATATAGGTTTTTATTAATAACAATATATATAGAGAGAGAGAGAGAGAGAGTAAACAAAGTTAACTCCCTAAGGCCCCTTTCACACGATCAAACCGTTCAGGTCCGCCTGTCAGTTTTGACGGCGGACCTGAATGGGCGCTCCATGTTAGCCTATGGAGTGACGGATGTCAGTCCGATCCGCTAAAAGCAGACGGATGGCCCTACGTCCAGATCCGTCGCTGGCGGATCGGATCGGGTGAGATGTGATGAAAACGGACATGATGTCCGTTTTCATCCGATCCCTCCAAAGGCAGCAGCGGCGCCTGACAAGCCCCTCCCCGCTCAGTCAGCAGAGAGGGACCTGTCATCCGCCGGCTCAACGGAAATCAACGGACTGATCTCCCGCTGAGCCGGCGGACCGAGGCGGGCTCCGTGGAAACTGAGTCTGCCTCGTTTGAATGAGGACTAAGACATACATAGATATAATCACAGATTGATAGAAACAATATATGTAAAGGACCATATGTAGCTATATAAATGCCCGTTGGGCTCTACATGTTTCGCTATAGTGCTTCTTTAGGAGCTGAAAGGCATAAATTGGCTACAAAAAATACATAAGATATACACAATACATAACAATCAAATATCAAATCAAATTGTTATGTATTCTGTATATCTTATATGTATTTTTTTTTTAGCCAATTTATGCTTTACAGGTCCTGAAGAAGCACTATAGCGAAACAAGTAGAGCCCAACAGGCATTTATATAGCTACATATGGTCTTTACATATATTGTTTCTATCAATCTGTCATTATCTTATCTCTATGTATGCCTTAGAGAATGAACTTTGTTTACTATATATGTATATATATATATATATATATATATATATATATATATATTGTTATTAATAAAAAACCTTTCTACTGAAAAAAAATGTTTTTGTTTATATTTGTGGCACCATTAAAATCCCCCTTTCTATTTCCTTTTCATTTTCCAATTTGGGATGTGGGTGCCTTGATCTCTTGAGTTAGTGTTGTCATTTTGAGTTATCTCTTAATTTTGCTCATTACTAGATAGACATAAGAAGATCAGAAGATGAGAAGAAAAGATCATAGCAGTTAGTCACATTTAGTTGGTTCTGAAATGTTGAAGACGTTTTGCAGCTTATTAAAGCTACTTATTCAGTTCTAATGAGAGTCGGCGAATGTATCCTAGCATTTATAGACTCACAGGTAACCAAGTTACCTTCATCCAGTCACCATGGAAGGTGTCAAGGCAGATGATGATTATCCAAGAACATGGGAGGTGTGAACATTTGTAGAATCACCTTCTTGTAATTATATAATTCCGTCCCTTGGTGCCAGGAAACCTGCATAGGTGTTATTCCTTCCATTTACATGGCTGTAGGTGTGAACTGTTGTCTCGTTACATTGCTCTGCATTGCTCTGCATATATCAAGTTACTTTTGCAACTTCTTGTCCAACATAGGAGGGCGTACTCTGCAGGTCAGGAGCAGTTTTTCTACACCTTAATGAGAACTGATATTCTTTCGAAGGCATTGAATTGCACATTTTGGACTGGTTGGCAAGAGGAATGAAAGAGGCCATCTACGTCAACAAAGAACAACCAGCTCAGTTGAACGTGATCACCTCTAGCTATATCTGTGAAGGTTCTCATTTATCCAGGTCATGGTATAACTAGTAGTAGTTAGTACCATATAAGTGGACCTGTTCTGAAGTGTTGAAGACATGTACTAGCTTATCCAAACAAATCCTTCAGTTCTAATGAGTAATAGAATGATAAACCAGCAGCACCAACACCTTAATCCAACCACCATGGAATGTGTCAAGGAAGATTCGATTCCGATAAGCCCTATGCCCGCAGACCCCCACAACCACCAGGTAAGGGTTGTGGGGATGAGGCCTTTGTCCCATCAACATGGGGACAAGGTGCTTTGGGGGGACCCCAAAGCACCCTCCTCATATTCAGGACATGTGGCCTGGTACGGTTTAGGAGGGGGGGCGCTCACTTGACCCTCCCCATTTCCTGCAGCCTGCCAGTGGCATGTTTAGATAAGGGTCTGGTATGGATTTTGAGGGGGACCCCCGCGCCATTTTTTTTACATTTTGGCATGAAGTTCACTTTAAGCATTATTAAAATCACTCCTCCTGAAAAAAACTGCCATTTTTAAAAAACTTTTTTTGCATTGATACATGTCCCCTGGGGCAGGAACCGGGTCCCCAAACACTTTTTATTGCAATAACTTGCATAAGCCTTTAAAATTAACACTTTTGGTTTTTCATGTTTGTGTCCCATATACTTTAACGGTGTTCGCATGTTCGCACAATTATTTTGTCTGTTCGCATGTTCTGCTGCGAACCGAACTGGGGGGTGTTCGGCTCTTTCTGCATGATCTAAACCTGCAGCCACTGATTACTGACCTTGGTTTGTTCTTCGACTATGCTTTTGCTTGATCCAAACCTGCAACCACATGTTACCGAACTTTGGATTGTTTACTGACTCTGTTTCTGCTTGATCCCTACCTGCTATATCTGCTACTGGACCCTGGCTTGCTCATCTCCTGGTGGGGTTACCTTGAGGAACTCAGCCATGCAGCAGCCAATAGCAGCCTTCCTAATCCTACAAGCCAATTAGGTCCCTCCATATACCGTTGTCAGGACCCCTTTCTGAACCTGCGACCTCTGCTGTGTCTGGCGATGTCTCTCCTGGCTGAACCACCTGGGACGGTAGATAGCTACCTGGACAATTCCTTGAATGATCTTGCTTTGAACCTTGTTACTTTTGAACCTTGAACCTTTGGTCCTCCCATGAACTTCCTATTTTATTCATGCCTTTGCACTTACTCTATGCCATATTATTGTGCTCTCTCCAGTCAATAACTTGCTCTTGTCACTCCTGCTGCCGTCTGTATCCCTGCTACTACTCGTTACCAACCTTTGGCTTGTTTGTTGACTATACTTCCACTTGATCCCAACCTGCAACCACTTTGTACTGACCTTTGGCTTGTTTACTGACTACGCTTCTGCTTAATCCCTACCTGCCTTATCTGTTACTGGACCCCAGCTTGCTCACCTTGCTTGGGGTGATCTTGAGGACTGCAGCCTGGAACTAACAGATTGCAGATCTCAATCAAGTGGTGAGTGGGATCAATTTACGTAACCATGCAGCAACCAACAGCAGCCTTCCTAATCCTACAAGCCAATTAGGTCCCTCCATATACCGCTGTCAGGACCCCTGTCTGAACCTGCATCCTCTACTGTGTCTGGCGATGTCTTTTCTCGCTGAGCCACCTGGGAATGTAGATAGCTCCCTGGACAATTCCTTGAACCTTGTTTCTTTTGAACCTTGAACCCTTTGCTCCTCCCATGAACTTCATATTTTATTCATGCCTTTGCACTTCTTCTTTGCTAGATTATTGTGCTCTCTCCAGCCAATATCTTGCTCTTGTCACTCATGCTGTCATCTATATCTTCACTACCACTCCTTACCAACCTTTGGCTTGTTTGTTAATTACACTTCTGCTTGATCACAACCTGCAACTACTCGTTACTGACCTTTGGCTTGTTTACTGACTACGCTTCTGCTTGATCTCTACCTGCTATATCTGCTACTGGACCCCGGCTTGCTCACCACCCGGTGGGGCGATCTCAAGAACTGCGACCTGGTACTAACGCGCAGTAAAACCCATCTTTACCATTAGGAGCTCTGGTGAACACCATTTCATAGTGATCGGATGAAGGTGTCTGTCAGAGTCCAGATCTGAACCTTTGACCTCTGTGGTGTCTGGCTGTAGCTCTTTTTACTGAGCCACCTGAGATGCTGGACAGCTCCTCTCTGATCTCTTTGGACTATCTTGCGTTGTCTCTTGTTTCTGGTGAACTGTGAACTCGTTGCTCCTCCCATGAACTTCCTGATTTAAGCCATGTCTCTGCACTTCTTGTTTGCCAGATTATTTAGCTCTTTCCAGACAATAATTTGCGCTTTTGCTCGTTCAACTGCAGGTTGCCCTTATCTCCACTACCACTTGCTACCGACCTCTGGCTTGTTCCTTGAATATGCTTCTGCATGATCTAAACCGGCAGCCATTCATTACTGACCTTGGTTTGTTCCTCAACTATGCTTTCGCTTGATCCCAACCTGCAACAACTTGTTACAGAACTTTGGCTTGTTTACTGACTATGCTTCTGCTTGATCCCTACCTGCTATATCTGCTACTGGACCCTGGCTTGCTCACCACCTGGTGGGGCGATCCCAAGGACTGCGACCTGGTACTAACGCTCAGCAAAACTCATCTCCACCATCAGGAGCTCTGGTGAACACCAGCTAGTGCTTAGACCCCCATACCTTGGGTAAGGCCCGCGTCATCCTCCAGGAAGACCTGCTTGTATGCTTACCCTGCTGGTTAGTCGGAGCCTCTCTACTGCTATAGCTACTGGTCTCAAAGCCTGACCCCTGACCGTGACAGTGTCTGTGTTAAATGTGTGGGACATAAATGCTGGAAATTCTTCCAGACACTCATTAGAACTGAAGAAGCAGCTTGGACAAGCTACAAAATATATTCAACATTATGGAACAAGTCCATGTATAAGAACTAACTACTATAAGCAACTACTAGCTATACCATGACCTGGATAAATGAGAACCTTCGCAGACACGACACAAAAAGTTTGTGAGGTGAAGAAATCAAATATTCCTTTCTGGTAGAACATTTCTCCAGATAAGATAGCGCTGGAATTACTTTGCATTTCATCGTGTCTGTTTTGTTTCCCGAATGCAAGTTTTATAAGACAGAAAACAAATATACACAGTAAATACAATTCAGAGTTTATATTCCACCGAAAACAAATTCTCCCTCCAAGTCTAATGAAATGGCACAATCACAGGATACATACATACATTTGCGAAAGTCTTTTTTCATCTCGCTCGCGCTGTGAAATAAAAAGGCCAACGTCGCGGGATGCTTTGAGTTTGGTGTACGGCTGACATTTGCTACAGAATTATTCATTTCACTGTTTTCGAGCCGTGATAAAAAATAAGGCTGGAGTCAATCTGAACTGTCATTTGGGCGCCGGGATGGTTTAACCCAGATTTCCCGTCAGTAACAAATTAAGAGTTATGAGCCACAGAGAGCATCACAAAGTTGTGCCTGGGAGTCCGTAATCAACATCTTTGAGTGCTCATAAATGCTCATTCCATGTAGGACAGCTCGGAAAAATTGATGTATGTGCCAAAGAGCGACAGAATACAGATTTCAAGACTCTGAATCACAGCGCCAAGAGAACGTTTCCCCTGGAAATAGAGATATCAGTTATGTTGAGCTCGTACTCAACTCCAGAGATGCAGGATACCATTACCGCATAGATATGAATTATCAAAGTGGACTTAACATCAGATATACAGTATATTGCCAAAAGTATTGGGACGCCTGCCTCTACACGCACATGAACTTTAATGGCATCCCAGTCTTAGTCCGTGGGGTTCAATATTGAGTTGGCCCACCCTTTGCAGGTATAACAGCTTCAACTCTTCTGGGAAGGCTGTCCAGAAGGTTTAGGAGTGTGTCTATGGGAATGTTTGATCATTCTTCCAGGTGCTCATTTGTCAAGGTCAAGCACTGGTGTTGGATGAGAAGGACTGGCTTGCAGTCTCCGCTCTAATTCATCCCAAAGGTGTTCTATCGGGTTGAAGGCAGGTTAGTCAAGTTTCTCCACCCCAAACTTGCTCATTCATGTCCTTATGGACCTTGTATTGTGCACTGGTCCAGATCATTTGGTGGAGGGGGGATTATGGTGTGGGGTTGTTTTTCAGGGGTTGGGTTTGGCCCCTTAGTTCCAGTGAAGAGAACTCTTAAGGCGTCAGCATACCAAGACATTTTGAACAATTTCATGCTCCCAACTTTGTGGGAACAGTTTGGGGATGGCCTCTTCCTGTTCCAACATGACTGCGCACCAGTGTACAAAGCAAGGTCCAAAAAATACATGTGTAGCACTGGTAGATTTGCGATCTACCATTTGTTAGGTAAATTTAGTAACTTGTTCGTTAGGAAGGTTAAGTTTGCCTCTGTTCCAGCTTGGCTGACGTTGTGTGTGTTTCCATACTGACCGGTGGGTGTCGCTGTTATCACTGGTTAGTGTTGGAAAAGCAACGTGTTGAAGCGTATGGATGCTCTTCTGTCCCGGAGACAACTTGGTGGAGGTGGTCCTCCGAGTTGCATTCTATGCGAGGGTATTTATGGGACAGACGCCATATTTTGGGGTTCGTTTTGCAGCTGCCTGCTGGCCCTTCTGGCCGATAGGTATGCGTTAAGGAGCTACCTCGTGGTCCTCCGGTCCGGAGGCCCACATTGAAACGGCGCAGGGGTGGGTCCAGAGGCTTGTCTGGAGCCTACCACCACGGCCGCGACCGCGGAATGGTCCTGAGCTGTCGGTCCTGTGTGACGAGGCTGGACAACCGAGAAGATCCAGGGGAGGACCCGTCATGGAAGGATCATGCAACGTGCTGGTCTGGAGAGGGGCCTGGTGACTCGGTTGGAGGACGTATCCGAAAGTAACCATACAGCATAGTGTTGCCGGGTTGGCTTAAAGGTTCAGACACTGTGACTGACGTATATTGCAGAAAACCCATACATCCTGTGGCAGAGGATCGTACAGGTGTGTTCCCAAAACAAGTCTGTGGCAGAGACTTTTATTCGTGCTGCGTACTGGCTGCTAGGCAAGTAAGAGAGGCCTATCCAGGCGAGCAAGGAGTGTGTCCCACAAGGGGAGCGCATTCCACATAGTATCTGAATCCTACCAGGACATTCGTTAAAGAACCCTATCGGAAGATATTTGAGTTTCTTCTGCAGTTTCCTTTCCGCCTCTTTCCTGCTACTTCCTAAGAAATTGTTTAATAAAGCATTGAAAACGTACTCAAGTGTTGGTGCGTGTGTCGTCCAGAGGTAAACTCAACGGAACCCTAGACCCGGTGCCGGTAAAACAAGGGAAGGAGTGTGAAGGTAACAGACCCGCTTAAATTAGCAGCTCCACCGTGAGTTAGTGCTCACATGGATGAGCGAGTTTGGGGTGGAGGAACTTGACTGGCCTGTGCAACCCAATAGAACACCATTTGGGATGAATTAGAGTGGAGACTGTGAGCCAGGCCTTCTTGTCCAACATCAGTGCCTGACCTCACAAATGCTCTTCTGGAAGAATGGTCAAACATTCCCATAGACACACCCCTAAACCTTGTGGACGGCCTTCCCAGAAGAGTTGAAGCTGTTATAGCTGCAAAGGGTGGGCCAACTCAATATTGAACCCTAATGGGATGCCATTAAAGTTTATGTAAAGGCAGGTGTCCCAATACTTTTGGTAATATAGTGTATGTATCATAACAGGCCTCCTTTAGAAAAAGGATGCCTCTATTCAGCTTTAGTGCATTTCAATTCTGATTCTCTCCATCCAAAATTGTTTTCCTGAGTGGCATCGATCATTCTGCGGGCCAGACATGAATGAGGCTCATACGCCACCTCTCCCCTCCGCAGCTGCATTGTCTGTGATGATTGTACGCTCAGCGCTGGAAACTGGCGCAGAATTGTATGAGCGCACCTGCAGATTCTTTTTCTTTATAAACTCCTCATTCCAGGTTTTTTTTTTTTTTTACTCCCTGTGTAGAACGAACGTACCATAAAATTGATATAATAACCAAGTGACTTATAAATACAAAACAGCCCCGGCTCACCTGGACAGGGGAAGCCTCCCTGGTACCTGAATGTTCTGCAGAGCTCTTCATTACGGATATATATTTTTTTCTATTATTTTGATTTCTGGCACCATGATGCCCACAATAGGTGAGCGATTATGGGTTGCCTTAGCAACTGCCATTTGGCATATGACTGACGGCTGGACCCGACACATAAGTAAAAGAGTTTGAGACAGAAAACTCAATAAATATGATTTGGGGGGGGCGGGGGGGGGGGGGGCGGAGTAGAGTACAGAGTTGAAATGCTCAGAGCCACACAGATTAGCCTGGTGGGATCAGAAGAGCTCACCATGACTAAGGCGGAAATAATGAAGACTAAGGTCAACCACAGCTGGGTCAAGAGAATGATGGCGGGCAAAATATCTTAATATCAGTGAGGGTGCAATTTTCGGCTCAAGGGCAGCAATATACACTGCAATGATTTTAACAAACCCAAAATTCTCACCTGTTTGCAGTACCTTGAAAAAGTATTTATACCCCTTGGAGCTTTCCACATTTTGTCATGTTACAAACAAAAAATTTTAATTTATTTATTGGGATTTTATGTGATAGACCAACACAAAGTGGCACATCATTGTGAAGTGGAAGGAAAATGAAAATTGTTTTCAACATTTTTTACAAATAAATATGTGAAAAGTGTGGGGGGGCATTTGTATGGCGCCCCCCGGAGTCAATACTTTGTAGAACCGCCTTTCTCTGCAATTACAGCTGCAAGTCTTTTTGGGGATGTCTCTACCAGCTTTGTACATCTAGAGAGGGACATTTTTGCCCTTTCTTCTTCTTTGCAGAATATCTCAAGCTCTGTCTGATTGGATAAAGAATCAGTCTGTGAACAGCAATTTTCAAGTCTTGCCACAGATTCTCAATTGGATTTAGGTCTGGACTTTGACTGGGCCATTCTAACACATGAATATGCTTTGATCTAAACCATTCCATTGTATCTCTGGCTGTATGTTTAGGGTCGTTGTCCTGCTGGAAGGTGAACCTCCACCCCAGTCTCAAGTCTTTTGCGGAATCCAACAGGTTTTTTTCTAAGATTGCCCTGTATTTTGCTCCATCCATCTTCCCATCAACCCTGACCAGCTTCCCTGTCCCTGCTGAAGAAAAGCATCCCCACCACATGATGCTGCCACCACCATGTTTCACAGTGGGGATGGTGTGTTCAGGGTGATGTGCAGTGTTAGTTTTCCCCCACACATAGTGTTTTGCTTTTAGGCCAAAAAGTTCAATTTTGGTCTCATCTGACCAGATCACCTTCTTCCACATGTTTGCTGTGTCCCCCACATGGCTTCTCACAAACTGCAAACAGGACTTCTTATGAGTTTTTTTCAACAATGTCTTTCTTCTTGTCACTCTTCCATAAAGGTCAGATTTGTGGAGAACACGACTAATAGTTGTCCTGTGGACAGATTCTCCCACCTGAGCTGTGGATCTCTGCAGCTCCTCCAGAGTTACCATGGACCTCTTGGCTCTTCTCTGATGAATGCTCTCCTTGCCCGGCCGGTCAGTTTAGGTGGACGGCCATGTCTTGATAGGTTTGCATCTGTGCCATACTCTTTCCATTTTCAGATGATGGATTGAACTCCTTAATATATTCAAAGCTTGGGAGATTTTTTTATAACCTAACCCTGCTTTACACTTCTCCACAACTTTATCCCTGACCTGTCTGGTGTGTTCCTTGGCCTTCATGATGCTGTTTGCTCACTAAGGTTCTCTAACAAACCTCTGAGGGCTTCACAGAACAGCTGTATTTATATTGAGATTAAATTACACACAGGTGGACTCTATTTACTAATTAGGTGACTTTTGACGGCAAAGTTAGGAGTATAAGACTAAAAGGGGATGAATACACATGCACACCACACTTTTCAGATATTTATTTGTAAAAAATTTGGAAAACCATTTATAATTTTCCTTCCACTTCACAATTATGTTCCACTTTGTGTTGGTCTATCACATAAAATAACAATAAAATAAATGTACATTTTTGGTTGTGGAAAATTGTTGTGGAAAATTTCAAGGGGTATGAATATTTTTTCAAGGCACTGCATGTTCTGAAAATGTTAATGTAACCCTTGCCAGCACTTCTATCTGACTGCTAAGTGGGAATGTCTGCCTTTATTATAAGCAGTTTTAGTGTTATAATAAATACACTGCTGTCCAGCAACCCTCTATGTGTATGTGAGCATCCTGAAGTTACAGTACTCACAGGATCTCTATTGGGTCTTCCAGGATTTGCAGGATGCCTGTCAGATCTTTCATGATTCAAAGAATTCCTGCTGGGCCTTCCAGGATTTATAGGATCCCTGACAGGTTTTTCAGGATTTCAGAATCCCTGCTTCTTCCAGGATTTGCAGGTTTACTGTTGGGTCTTCTATGATTTCCAGGATCTGCAAGATCCCTGCTTGGTCTTCTATGATTTCCAGGGTTTGCAGGATCTATGTTGAGGCTTCCAGGATTTGCAGGTTCCCTGCTGGATCTTTCAGGATTTACAGGATCCCTGCTGAATCTTCCATGATTTCCAGAATTTGCAAGATCACTGCTGGGTTTTCCTTGATTTCCAGGATTTGCAGGATCCCTGTCGAGTCGTCTAGGATTTGCTAGTACCCCTCTGAGTATTCCAGGATTCAGTGGATCCTTGCGGGGACTTCCTGGATTTGTAGGATACCTGTGAGGTCTACCAGGATTTAAAGGGTCCCTGCCAGGTCTTCCAGGATACACAAGATACCTGCTGGGTCCTCCAGGATTTACAGGTTCCCTGCTGGGTCCTCCAGGATTTACAGGTTCCCTGCTGGGTCCTCCAGGATTTACAGGTTCCCTGCTGGGTCCTCCAGGATTTACAGGTTCCCTGCTGGGTCCTCCAGGATTTACAGGTTCCCTGCTGGGTCCTCCAGGATTTACAGGTTCCCTGCTGGGTCCTCCAGGATTTGGAAGTTACCTGCAATGGGTCTTCCAGGAATTTGAAGGATCACTGCTGTGTCTTTCAGGATTCCCCACAAGTTCCCTGCTAGTTTCTCCAGGTTTCCTAGTACCTCCAGGACTTCCAGATTACCCAATAACAATGCTGGGCATGTCCTCTGATCAGAAGGATATTTAATCACCAACCTTTTGTAATGCCTGGTGCTGTGTCTTATTGCAAGCTACCTAAGAGCAAAAGGCACTTTAATACTTTCCTACCAGTAGCCTGTTCATTGCCGTCTCAGTTTGACCCGCCTACTCTCTTTCCTGCAAAGACCCCTGCCTGAACCTGACTACCCCTTTGCTTGTCAAATGCCTAGACCTTTGCCCAGTCCTGACTTTTCTCTCACCTGCCACCTGCCATGACCTTTGTCTGCACCTGACTATTCTCTTGTCTTCCAACAAGTGCACAGTCTCCAGACCGTAGCAGATTTGTCGGAAAACCTTTACTTTCCTTTCAGAATCAACATTTTCTATGGGGCACTATACTGCAAAATACTCCCACAAATGCAGGCCATTGATTGCAACCAAGATTTGTAAATTTGCACACACAAAAAAAAAAAAAATTATTCAAGACAATGTTGCAAAAATGAATACACCCCAATGAAGGAGCAATGCTAAATTTTAGACAACACAATCCTAATTAACAAGAATTCAGCTACAGGTGAGTCTAATTATTCATTAAACAGATGTCCAGCAGACAGGTGATTATAAAAGGGGTGTTACTTAACAAAGAAGACCCCTCCCATTTCATGGTGTCGGCAATGGCACCACATGGAAGAGAAATGTCACAAGGCTTGAAAAAGAAAACTATTCCTTTACACAAGAAAGATGAAGGCTACAAGAAGATCAGCAAAGCTTTACTTATCAGTCAGAATACTGGAGCAAAAGTTATACAAAGATGGAACTGCAACCATCTCACAGAGACGTCCAGGCCATCCATGGAAGTCATCACCTTGACAGGAGCGTCTTCTGATGAGAAAATTGCCATGCAAGTTGACTACAGTTAGCAAAAGAGGTAAAAAGCCAAACTGGGGTGATTGTTTCCCGTGACACAATACGGCGTACACTGCAGAGGAATGGCATGTTTGGGTGTCGTCCACGAAGGAAGCCTCTCCTAAAGCCCATGCAAATAACAGCCCACCTAGAATTTGCCAGGGTCTATGCTGAAAAAGAAGAAGACTACTGGAACTCTGTACTCTGGAGTGATGAGACCAACATAAATGTTTTTGGAACTGATGGCTTCAGAACTGTATGGCACACAAAGGTGAGGAGTACAAAGAAAAATGCATGGAGCCTACAGTGACACATGGTGGTGGCCTTCTGTGGGGCTGCATGAGTGCTGCTGGTGTTGGGGAGTTTCTTTGATGGTATCATGAATTCACAGATGTACTGCTCTATATTGAAAGAGAAGATGCTACCATCACTCCATGCCCTTGGTCGTCGTGCACTTGTCCAACAATGATCCAAAACACACATCTAAGGCCACTGTTGCATTTCTGGAGAAGAACCGGATGAAAGTTATTCAGTGGCCAAGTATGTCTCCTGATCTGAACCCAATCGGGAAACACCTATGGGGAATTCTGAAGAGACAACCATCACTCCCCATCCAGCATCCAGGCTCTAAAAGAGGTCGTTCTTGAAGAATGGTAAAAGATAGATGTTGTAATATGTCACCAACTTGTTCATTCCATGCCTAGAAGACTTGGTGCCGTCCTTACAAATCATGGAGGTCATACAAAATACTAGATGGAGGCGTTTTTGTTGTGGGGTGTATTGATTTTTGCATTCAAGAATTTGAGTAAAACTGAAGATTTTGTAATCTAAGTTATATTATTAACCTTATTTTAATGTAATGAGCTAAATAAATGTTCTATAAAACTCAGTTTTGTCAAAATTTTGGAAATGTTTCTTGTGTTCCTTGAGGTATTGATTAAAATGTTAGTTTTCAAAAGGGGTGTACTCATTTATGCTGAGCACTGTATATACTGTATCTTTTGGAATTGGAATGGCCAAAAAGTCCAACCTTGGTTTCATGAGACCATAACACCTTTTCCCACATGCTTTTGGGAGACTTCAGATGTGTTTTTGCAAAATTTAGCCGGGCTTGGATGTTTTTCTTGGTAAGAAAAGGCTTTCGTCTTGCCACTCTACCCCATAGCCCAGACATATGAAGAATACAGGAGCTTTCTTTTGGTGGTATTTAATCACTGCTGGGTTTTTTTTATTTTTTAATAACAAAAAAAAAGGCCAACATTTTTGAAAAAAACATTTTTTTAACTTAGTTTCTGTCAGTAAATTTTGTAACGAAGTAATTTTTCTCCTTCACTGATGTGCGCTGATGAGGCGGCACTGATGGGCACTGATAGGCTGAACTGCTGGGCATTGATGAGGTGGCACTTATGGGCTCTAATTAGGTGGCACTGATGAGGAGGGCACTAATATGCCGCACTTATGGGCACTGATAGGTGTCACTGATGGGCACTAATAGGTGGCACTGGTGGGAACTGTTAGGCGGCACTGGTGGACACTGATAGGCTGCACGGATAGGCGGTACTGATGGGCATTGATCGACAGCAGTGATGGGCAGCACTGATAGGCAGCACTGATAGCCAGCACTGACTGGAACCACTAATGGGCACTGATTGGTGGCACTTGTGGGCAGTGTTGGACACTGATTGCTGGCACTGGTGGGCACTGATTGCTGCATTGGGGTGGGCACTGATTGGTGACACTGTTGGCGCTATATTGTAATCAGGGCACTGCCGATTACTGCATCTCCGTGTTTACATGTGATGGCTGTGATTGGACACAGCCGATCACATGGTTAAAGAGCCGCAGACGTGGCTCTTTACAGAGATCGGGGTCGCACTGTGTCCTAGCAACATGGCACGGCCACGATCGCTCTGCTGTGCGAGAGCGGCAGTTCTGGGACGCCATCATTTGACTGCTTCCCAGAACGAGAGCCGCACCCGCACCCGCAAATGACGGCGGGGCGGGCGGCAACTAGTTAATGTTGCTGTAGGCCTCTTGGCAGCTTCCCTGACCAGTTTTCTTCTCGTCTTTTCATACATTTTGGAGAGACGTTCAGTTCTTGGTGATGTCACTGTTGTGCCATATTTTCCTCACTTGATGATGACTGTCTTCACTGTCTTCCATGGTATATCTAATGCCTTGGAAATTCTTTTGTACCCTTCTCCTGACTGATACCTTTTAACAATGAGATCCCTCTGATGCTTTGGAAGCTCTCTGAGGACCATGGCTTTTGCTGTAGGATGCAACTAAGAAAATGTCAGGAAAGACCTACTAGAACAGCTGAACTTTATTTGGGGTTAATCAGAGGCACTCTAAATGATGGCAGGTGTGTACTGACTCCTATTTAACATGAGTTTGAATGTGATTGCTTAATTCTGAACACCACTACATCCCCAGTTATAGGAGGGTGTGCACACTTATGCAACCACATTATTTTATTTTTTTATTTTTACTTCCCTCCACCTAAAAGATTTCAGTTTGTTTTACATCACAGAAACCTGACATTTCAACAGGGGTGTGCAGACTTTTTATATCCACTGTGTATATATATATATATATATATATATATACATACATGTACATATATATATATATATATATATATATATATATATATATACACACAGTATATAACACACACATATATATATATATATATATATATATATATATATATATATACTCTCCATACATACAGTGTACACTGTGTACAATATACACTGTGTGTATATATATATATATATATATATATATATATATATATATATATATATATATATATATATATATATATATATATGTAAAAATCTAAATCGTAACAAAATTCATTTTAAAACAGAAAGGGATGTTCAATTGTAACTAAAAATAATAACAGTACAGACTTTAAAAAGTAATGATATATTATAACAATAACAACAAATAAGATGGGATAATTTTTATGAAAATTAAAGATAATAATATCGACAGAAAATTGCATTGTGGATGAATAATGATCAAAAATGAATTGCAAATAAATGGAAATTGCAGGATTGATCGCTATTTAAATTCCATATTACATACATTGTAGCCTAAATGGCAACAAAGCAAATGGTATTGCTAATTAGGCTCCAATGTATGTAATATGGAATTTAAATAGCGATCAATCCTGCAATTTCCATTTATTTGCAATTCATTTATTTATTTGTATTCATCCCCGATGCATTTTATTGTCGATATTAGTGTGCTTATTTTTTTTATTTTTTTTCTCTAAACTATTTCTGTTATGGTCTGTTTTCATCATGATTTTTCTAAGTCTCTATTATTAATTATTATTATTATTATTATTATTATTGGATACAATTGAACATTCTTCTCTGTTTTAAAATAAATTATGTTAAGTTCTACATAATATAATATACAGGTATATATATATATATGATGACATACCCAATAAGATTTGGTCCAGTATGGGGGTTCATATATTTACAACCACTTTCATATCATATTTTGTAGCTGGGGCCCTGAAGGTTCTAGTTACGTCTCTACTACTACTAATTATTATTAGTAGTAGTAGTAGTAGTTGTAGTATTAGTAATATTATTATTAGTATTAATATTATCATTATTTTTTTTATTATTATAAGTGATTTATTAATTAATAATTATAATTATACTATTATTACTTATAATAAAACACACCAGCTAATATTATTACACTTTAGGTGCTAAACCCGTGCCTTTAATTGAAATAAAAAAATGCAGCTCAGGTGGACAGTCACACAAGATGATGCCATCAGTCTGCCACAGGCAGGAGGAAGCATTTCCTCAGTCTCCTCTCCCCTCAGATTGCAACATTGTAACTTTGTAGCAAGTCACAAGGCGAGAGGCTGCAGCAGGGGCGCATCTGTGTCGAACAGTTGTGAACACAGACAGGAACTGCACAGGCACCAAGATTTACATGATTTTATCATCTCAGTCCAGTAAGTAGATGGTGACCCTGGGTGATGCCTGAATAAAGATGGTACCATCCTTCTGGAGAGAAAAGAGCAAATGAGGGCATTGTCAGGGGGAGAACTGTGAGGGGGTAATAAATACCTGAAAAATCAGATAGCACGCATGCACTTAGCATGAAAAATATATCTGATAAAAAAGCTCACTTTAAGTACAAAGTGAGTGCTGCAAAATTTTAAATGCACATAACTGTAAAAATAAATATATATATATATACACACAGTATCTCACAAAAGTGAGTACACCCCTCACATTTTTGTAAATCTTTTCTTCTATCTTTTCATGTGACAACACTGAAGAAATGACACCTTGCTACAATGTAAAGTAGTGAGTGTACAGCTTGTATAACAGTGTAAATTTGCTGTCCCCTCAAAATAACTCAACACACAGCCATTAATGTCTAAACCGCTGGCAACAAAAGTCAGTACACCCCTAAGTGAAAATGTCCAAATTGGGCCCAAAGTGTCAATATTTTGTGTGGTCACCATTTTTTTCCAAAATCTGCCTTAACCCTCTTGGCCATGGAGGTCACCAGAGCTTCACAGGTTGCCACTGGAGTCCTCTTCTACTCCTCCATGATGACATCACGGAGCTGGTGGATGTTAGAGACCTTGCGCTCCTCCACCTTCCGTTTGAGGATGTCCCAGAGATGATCAATAGGATTTAGGTCTGGAGACATGCTTGGCCAGTCCATCACCTTTACCCTTAGCTTCAATTACCCATTTTCCCTCCCCAGTGTCATGTGACTCGTTAATGTTACAAGGTCTCAGGCGTGAATGGGGAGCAGGTGTGTTAAATTTGGTGTTATCGCTCTCACTCTCTCATACTGGTCACTGGAAGTTCAACATGGCACCTCATGGCAAAGAACTCTCTGAGGATCTAAAAAAAAGAATTGTTGCTCTACATAAAGATGGCCTAGGCTATAAGAAGATTGCCAAGACCCTGAAACTGAGCTGCAGCACGGTGGCCAAGACCATACAGCGGTATAACAGGACAGGTTCCACTCAGAACAGGCCTCACCATGGTCCACCAAAGAAGTTGAGGTCACGTGCTCAGCGTCATATCCAGAGGTTGTCTTTGGGAAATAGACGTATGAGTGCTGCCAGCATTGCTGCAGAGGTTGAAGGGGTGGGGGGGTCAGCCTGTCAGCGCTCAGACCATACGCCGCACACTGCATCAAATTGGTCTTCATGGCTGTCGTCCCAGAAGGAAGCCTCTTCTAAAGATGATGCACAAGAAAGCCCGCAAAACAGTTTGCTGAAGACAAGCAGACTAAGGACATGGATTACTGGAACCATGTCCTGTGGTCTGATGAGACCAAGATAAACTTATTTGGTTCAGATGGTGACAAGCGTGTGTGGGGGCAACCAGGTGAGGAGTACAAAGACAAGTGTGTCTTGTCTACAGTCAAGCATGGTGGTGGGAGTGTCATGGTCTGGGGCTGCATGAGTGCTGCCGGCACTGGGGAGCTACAGATCATTGAGGGAACCATGAATGCCAACATGTACTGTGACATACTGAAGCAGAGCATGATCCCCTCCCTTCAGAGACTGGGCCACAGGGCAGTATTCCAACATGATAACGACCCCAAACACACCTCCAAGACGACCACTGCCTTGCTAAAGAAGCTGAGGGTAAAGGTGATGGACTGGCCAAGCATGTCTCCAGACCTGAGCCCTATTGATCATCTGTGGGGCATCCTCAAACATAGATAAAAAATAAACAAATAAATAAAATGAAATGAATAATTTTAAATAAAAATTTAACTTTAAGTACAAAGCGAGTTGTGCAGAATTTTATCAGAAAAAAATTTAAAAAAAATAAAAAAAATAAAAAAATAAAAACAAAAAAATAAAATAAAAACTAGGAGAAATCCCCCGAACTCTTCCCCTTTAAGCCTGTATACGGTTTCATGTCGGGAGCCATAATAAAAAGTAAGAAGTGCTCCTCGGGTCAGCTTCCAGAAGGCGGGTATGGAAAATTGGATTGTAAATATTTAGAATGGCTTTTCCATGCAGCAGCCAATCATTGCCTGCGATGCCGGCAGAATTTTATGACATAATTGACATATAAATGGCATCATTTTTCCCCCAAACTTGGACAGTTTTACAAAGCGCGGCGATCGGCTTCGGGGCAACAAAGTGAAATGGAGCTGAAAAATGTTCCGCTTTTCAAGCCCAAATGTGTTACATTATGCCTTCCTTAAATGTCAAGGAGCAATAAATAGCCGTCAAATTCGCAGGTCGCCGCGATAATGCAAATGTGCGCAGGTGGTCGATGTTCCCATCACAACACATCCATTACCCTGGCAAGCTGTTTTCCCTGAAATGTCGATGGATGGAGCCGATGAACAGACAAAACCGTCTCACCTGCGCCAGACAGACCAGACAGCCTCAAAGAGGACCAGTCATTGGTGGATGGGTGCAAGGTTCTGAATCCCTGGAGTCCAACCTGCGCCCCGGGGGCTTTTTTCAGCTCTTTGGTCCCACAGGGCCCTCGTAGAGGGAATTTTGTGTGTTGGTGCTTACTCAAGCCATGGAAAAAAATGCAGTCTCTGACCATCTCCTGTACCATGTCTGCAGTCTCTGACCATCTCCTGTACCATGTCTGCAGTCTCTGACAATCTCCTGTACCATGTCTGCAGTCTCTGACCACCTCCTGTACTATGTCTGCAGTCTCTGACCATCTCCTGTACCATGTCTGCAGTCTCTGACCATCTCCTGTACCATGTCTGCAGTCTCTGACCATCTCCTGTACTATGTCTGCAGTCTCTGACCATCTCCTGTACTATGTCTGCAGTCTCTGACTATCTCTTGTATCATGTCTGTCTCATGTTTATTTCTTTGGTTTGTATTGGTATGACACAAAAAATTGGAGAAACAAAAAGTCAAATCTGACACATTCCACGCAAGACTCCAAAACTGGACTGGACAAAATTATCGGCACCTTCTCAAAATCGTAAGAAATCATTTCATTCCAAGTTTGAGATGCTCCTGTAATTTGTAATTAAACTCACCTGTATCAATTAACAGGCGTTGACAATATAGAAATCACACCGGAAACCAGTTACAATGGTAGAACTTTGACTCAACCCTTCTGTTGTGTGTCTCTGTGTGCCACACGGAGCATGGAGAAGAGAAAGAGCAGCAAAGAATTGCCCGAGGATTTGAAAACAAAAAATTGCGGAAAAGCATGGACAATTTCAAGGTTACAAGTCCATCTCCAGAGATCGTAATGTTCCTGTGTCCACTGTGCACAACATTGTCAAGAAGTGTACAGCCAATGGCACTGTAGCTAATCTCCCTGGACTTGGGCCAAAGAAAAAAGTGATCAAAGATTGCCAGGGAGGATTGTTGGAATGGTGGATAAAGAACCTCGATCAACTTCCAGGCAAATTCAAGCTGACCTTCAGTACAACTGTGTCCTCTCGCTCTATATACGTCACCATCTGAATGAAAAGGGACGCTATGGTAGGAGCAGGGCTGGGACAAGGGGTGGGCAGGAGGGGAGGCTGCCCTGGGCATTTGTGGGGATTTGACACAAAGCAAGGTCCATAAAGACAAGGATGAGTGAGTTTGGGGTGGAGGAAGACCACTTCATCCATCCAACAAAGACACTAACTGCCTGGTCCTGACATCCCTAAGGGCCCTTGACATACGTTTTATCTGGGTGGAGGAACTTGACTGGCCTGACCTCAACCCGATAGAGCACCTTTGGGATGAATTAGAGCAGAGACTGCGAGCCAGGGCTTCTAGTCCAACATCAGTTCCTGACCTTGCAAATCCACTTCTGGAAGAATGGTCAAACACTCCCATAGACACACTCCTAAACCTTGTGGACGGCCTTCCCAGAAGAGATGAAGCTGTTATAGCTGCAAAGGGTGGGCCAACTCAATATTGAACCCTACGGACTAAGACTGGGATGCCATTAAAAGGTCATGTGCAGGCGTCCCAATACTTTTGGCAACATAGTGTATCTTCTGAAGTCTTTTATTTCGCAAACAAGATCTCTAAAAATGCAACTCATACCCCAGACATGGAAATCCGTACGCTGTGAGCAGATTACGAGACAACCTAAGCTCACTCCACCGCGCGGTCTAATTTCATTTTACAACGTATGCTTCAATTATAATTCAGAAAAGAAAAATACGGCTTGTTTTTCTATTAAGCCGGGGACGCTGCGCTGTATTATGTATTACCGTCCACATCGAAGGCTGGGGAATTTTCCTACGTTGTTTATTTATCGGACGTCTCCCGGCTGTCATTCGGTAACCTTGTTGCATAAGCGGCTTGGCGGTATTTTAATCAGATTAGTTTGTTCTTTTAATCAATTCTCTCTCTAAGCCCATGTGTCAGATATTTCACAGCCTTTTGTAGAAGTGTTAATGCTTTTTATTTTTTTTTTTTTTCCGAGAGCTGTGACTTGTAAGAGAAGTCAGAATAACAATGTATCTGGTTTTATATTGTAACAAGATAGAAGGAGAAGGAATACAATCTAATTCACAGCAGTTGCAGTCCAGCTCCAGGCCTAGTTCACATTTGCGGTTGAGTTGCACCTTTACCAACTCCCCTCCCCCGCTCCAAAAAAAGCATCCATATGGCGGTATACAGATGCTGCGGTTATATCATAGTGCTGCAAAAATGATCCCCCCTTGTCACGTTCAACAGGCCATTCTTCTATTAAAGTAACCAAATATATGCAAATAAATTGAGGCTGTCAAACATTTCAACACATGCAACTCGAAATAAATCAGCAACAGAAAAACAAAATAAAAAATCTGTGTGTGTAGCGCGGTAGATTTAACAGGTTCTTTCCCAAAGTAGTGCAGCGGCAGACAGGCACACAGCAGCATTCCATTCACTCCGGCTCATTAAACAGTCTAGGCCAGGGATGACAAACTCAATGTCATCATGAGCCGCATCAGCAGTATGGTTGCCCTCAAAAGGCCAGTTGTATCTGTGGTGCGCTACAGGGTGCAGGGTTCAGGAGTGCGTTACGTACAGAGTGCAGAGTTCAGGATTGCGCTATGTACAGAGTTTCGGGGTGCGCTACGTACAGAGTGCAGAGTTCAGGACTGCGTTACGTATAGGGTACAGGGTTCAGGGGTGCGCTATGTACAGAATGCAGGGTTTAGTGTGTGCTACGTACAGAGTGCAGAGTTCATGGGTGCGCTGCGTAGAGAGTGCAGGGTTTAGGGGTGCGCTACATACAGAGTGCAGGTTTCAGGAGTGCATTACATGCAGAGTTCAGGGGTGCACTGTGTACAGAATGCAGAGTTCATGGGTATGCTGTGTACAGAGTGCAGGGTATAGGGGTGTGCTACATACAGAGTGCTGGGTTTAGGGGTGCACAACATACAGAGTGCGGGTTTCAGGAGTGCGTTAAGTGCAGAGTTCAGGGGTGTGCTGTGTACAGAATGCAGGGTTTAGGGGTGCACTACATACAGAGTGCAGTGTTTAGGGGTGTGCTGTGTACAGAGTGCAGGGTTCAGGGATGTGATTTGTACAGAAAGCAGAGTTCAGGGTGTGCTACATACAGATTGCAGAGTTCAGGGGTGCACTGTGTACAGAGTGCAAGACTTATGGGTGTGCTATGTACAGAGTGCAGGGTTCAGGAGTACATTACGCACAGAGTGTAGAGTTCAGGATTACTCTATGTACAGAGTGCAGAGTTCAGGGGTGTGCTACGTACAGAGTGCAGAGTTAAAGATTACATTACATGCAGAGTGCAGAGTTCAGGATTAGGCTACGCACAGAGTGCACAGTTCAGGATTACGCTAGGTACGGAGTGCAGAATTCAGGGGTGTGCTACATGCAGAGTGCAGAGTTAAAGATTATGCTATGTACAGAGTGCAGAGTTGAGGATTGTGTTATGTATAGGGTGCAGGGTTCAGGGGTGCATTATGTACAGAATGCAGGGTTTAGGGTGTGCTTCGTTGTGCACAGAGTGCAAGGCTTAGGGGTGTGCTATGTACAGAGTTCAGAGTTCAGGAGTACATTACATACAGAGTGCAGAGTTCAGGATTAATCTATGTACAGAGCGCAGAATTCAGAGGTGTGCTACATTCAGAGTGCAGAATTAAAGATGTTACATACAGAGTGCAGAGTTCAGGATTAGGCTACGCACAGAGTGCAGTGTTCTGGATTACGCTAGGTACAGAGTGCAGAGTTCAGGGGTGTGCTACATGCAGAATGCAGAGTTAAAGATTATGCTATGTAGAGAATGCAGAGTTCAGGGGTGTGCTGTATACAGAGTGCAGGGTTCAGGGGTGTGCTATGTACAGAATGCAGGGTTTAGGGTGTGCTATGTACAGAGTGCAGAGTTCAGTCCACGGTTGATGGCTGGTGACCATGAAGCAGTATAAGCACAAATAGAGGCAGACTGAACCAGTCCATTGTTCATGACTGGGGACCAAAAAGCAGCATGAGCAAAATGCAGACTGGAACAGTCCACGGTTCACACCTGAGGACCATGAAGCAGTATGAGCACAAGTAGAGGCAGACTGGAACACAAGCACAAGTAATGGCAGACTGGAACAGTCCATAGTTCACAGCTGGGGATCATGAAGCAGTATGAACATAAGTAAAGGCAGGCTGGAACAGTCCAGGGTTCACGGCTGGGGACCATGAAGCAGTATGGGCGCAAGTAGAGGCTTTACTCACTGGATCCTGGTACATAGACTGTCCTCTTCACACCACAGTGCTGCACATACCAATGCCAGGACAAGACAACTGGAGATGAAAGAAAAGGAGGAAAGGGAGGAGCAGGGGCAGCCGTGGACGGAACCACCTATTCCAGCACAGCTCCCAAAAGAGACATCAAGCATCCAAAGGGAGGGGGAACCAGCCCACAGGGAAACCCCTGCCCCTCAAACATAATACCACTGTCAAACACTAGCTATTCAAGTGAATGGGACCATGCCCCTGGGCTGGGGAGCAGAAGAACATTTGCCCCCTGAGCTAGCCCTAATAATATATGCTGGGCTGGTGGCCCCCAATAAAGATATCCCAATCAGACATTGATCAGGAAAAGGAAGCTGATACTAGCAGAATTCTTTGCCTGTCTTTGGTTATATTTGTCCAAAATGTTCCCAGTGCTCCAATGTTGGCCTTGAGCCTTCAGGCATTTTGAGCCACTATCCAAAACAACAAGTAGATTGGGCATTCAGATCTCTGCCTGTTGGCACCTACTGCTTGCTCATTCCGGGTCAGTTCCTTAGAACATACTGAAGTCAGGCACAACCTGGCAAAGTAGAATGTTCCAAAGTAGGCCAGAACAGCCCATCACCCCATATTTATTTTAGAATTGGCTTCCTTTGATTGCCTTCCAGGATCCTTTGTTCTCCTCCATTCATAACTAGGTGTCTGCTGTGTTTGAACAACTCGTAGAAAAGTGACTAAACCAATTTGTGCTAATGGTGACTTTTCTTGTGCAGCCAGAGCCTGGGTCTAGTCGCTAGTTATAGCAGCGGGTCGCAATGAAGTGCCAATTGTTAAATTACACACCCGTCAAAATAGGTTAAAGCTTGGCCGATTTCCCAGACACAAAGGATTCTATATAAAGTAGAGTTTCTAAATAATACCAGAAAATGGTAGGAAAATATAACGGTGAGATGATGACGTAAGGAATTAGACACAACAAGTTCCAAACTTTATCTGTCAATTGGAGGAAGTCTGTTCAACCAACTGAATGTGCAGTCAGGCCATCGTGAACATCTCAACTCCCAGGGCTTAGTACCGGGGTCTCCAGACTTTCTAAATAAAGGGCCAGTTTGCTGTCTTTCAATGTCTTTCAGACTTTAGGAGGGCTGGACAGAGGCCATTGGAAGTATAAATTATCCTGGCATCAGTGGGAGCAAAACAATGCCTCATCTTTGATATTAGGGGGAGGAATAATGCTGCATTGTTGGTAAAAGTGGGAGGAAAAATGCCTCATCATTGGTAGCAGTGGGAGGGATAGCGCCCCATCATTGGTGTTAGTGGAATAGCGCCCCATCATTGGTGTCAGTGGGAGGAATAGTGCCCCATCATTGGTACCAGTGGGAGGAATAGTGCCCCATCATTGGTAGCAGTGGGAGGAATAGCGCCCTATCATTGGTGTTAGTGGGAGGAATAGCGCCCCATCATTGGTGTCAGTGGGAGGAATAGCGCCCCATCATTGGTAGCAGTGGGTGGAATAGTGCCCCGTCATTGATGTCAGTGGGAGGAATAGCGCCCCATCATTGGTGTCAGTGGGAGGAATAGTGCCCCATCATTGGTAGCAGTGGGAGGAATAGTGCCCCATCATTGGTATTAGTGGGAGGAATAGTGCCCCATAGTCGATGTCGGTGTCTGGAATTGTGCCCCCATAGTTGTTGTCAATGGGAGGAATAGTGTCTTGTATTAGTGGGAACTGGGAAGAAAAATGCCCAAAGGCCTGAATAAAGGCAAGCAAAGGGCCACATCTGGCCCCTGGCAGTTTGGAGATCACTGGCTTAGTATATGCTCACAGATAAATAGGATTCATTTAAAGGGGAACTCAAAACCCTCCCTGCCAGCTAAATTGATCTGCTGTCTGTGCTGTGCTTCTCATATTATATTCCTGGAATTATCTGTATCCTTCGTTTCTGTAAAGGGCAGACCGATTGTTCTCCATTGTCAGCTCCAATTATTCTTTAAAGTTCATATGTAGCCAAAAACTTTCCTGTTTTTTCCTGTGTTGAGCCTTGACAAAGGAGGGGTTGATGTCGCTCCCAAAATGAATTGGCTGTTTTTATATGACTTTTTTTCACTAACAAGTAAAATGATCTTGGACTCCTTTATATTTGGATTGGTTCTGGTGCTCCTTTATGGATTTCTATGGGTGTAGCTGTTGGGTGGCCATCGAGGGAAGCTGTATTGTGCAGGAATCACCTTGTTGAAGGTATTGGGTTCTTCTGAAGTTTTCCTTCATCTGACTACACATGCAAGTCTTAAAGTTCCCAGCGTCTCTTTAAATATGTTGTTCTGGAGCAACCTTTTCCAACCAGGACGCCACTTCCCCCATGGGGCACTGTCTGGGTTTTTCAGGGGTGTCATGGCAAAATGCCTAAAAATTGCCCTCAACAAGCCAGTGGGTGGATCAAGCCTACCTCTTTTGCTTACTCAAATTCAAAGTTCCCAGTGACTCTAGGAGCTGAATGTTGTTCTTAACCATTCTTTGTTCCATCCAAGACCATCCGAGACCAAAAAAAAGATTTGGCTACAGATGAACTTTAAAGAATAGTTGGTGCTGAAACCGGGGGAACAATCGTATTGCCCCTCACAGGAACTGGATGTTCACCTTTGGTCTGACGCTCTTTTCTGTATCTCTATGCTGAAAGAAGGGTTGAAGCTCCCACTTTTTAATTTTTTTCAGGGGGTGTCGTTGGCCCATTTATAGGTTTTGATTTACTTTCAGTTCCATATATGCAACAGGAAATCCCCACAAAATGAAGGAAGGTTGTCACCAAAGCAAGCAACCCCATTGTCACCTCCTGTTCTGGTTTTTGGACTTCCTGTCATTCCGGTCACTCTTTGTCTTAATGGTAATGATCACCAAGACCATGGGTCTTCAAACTATGGCCCTCCAGTTGTTCAGGAACTACAATTCCCCTCATGCCTAGCCATGTCTGTGAATGTCAGAGTTTTACAATGCCTCATGGGATGTGTAGTTCTGCAACAGCTGGAGGGCCATAGTTTGAAGATCCCTGACCAAGACAAACAGAGGGGTGAATCTACCTTGTGGGACATAGCTGTAAACACCTAGATGTGCAAACAGGAAACATATACAGTCCGAATGTAATGTTATTCAGACTTTTTATCACAAATATCCCACACATTTCGGGGGTTCAAAGACTTCAGGGTATCCCCAATTTTATCAGTCCAGTACACGTTTGTTCACCAGTACCAAACCCCGATGAAGAAAGAGCCTTTAAATCCCCAAAATAAATTGACTTTTTTATGATATACGAATCTGAATTAAAGTACAACTAAAGGCAAAATTTTTTTTTTAGTTTTTTTTTTTAGTTTTAGATAGAGAGGAGAGGGATTAGTATCCCTGTCAAGTTTTTATTGCTGTCTGTGGCCCCCGTTAGCAAAATTCACTCTTTAGTTGTCATGGTTATTGTCAGGGCTGCTGTTAAAGATCACAGAGCCCCATACAGCCTACTTGACGGCCCACCATAGCCGAAAGTGACTGAGGACATAGATTTATCAGTCCCTTTATCTACAGCCACAGCTGCACAGATGAATGAATAGGAAGCGCTCTGAGGCTTCCAGCTCATTCAGAAACGGAAGCATAGTAAACACAGCCTATGCTCCAGTGATGAATGGACACAGGAGTGATTGGTACCGATTGCTCACTGTGTTTGTACTGACACCCCGAGTATGAAAGGGGTTAAAGCCGTTTAGGACATTCCATTTCCGAACACAAGGGCAGCTACCGAACACTCCAATTAGCCGAACAAGAAACCCATACGAATAATTCTTCCCACCCAAGTACGAGACAAGGCTCTGTACGGAGGGTCAAACAGGAATCAGACTCTTTATTAGAACCAAAATTAAAGAGGAGGTTCCCCTCCTGCTCATATTACTCTAACAATACATCTGTAACCAGAAACCTCATTAACATGAGCTAGTTTACTAAATCATTTACCCAGACTTGGTGACTCAGAGACATGACCTTTAGGACAGACTTGTGGTCACCGAGCTTCACACAATATTATATACACAGGACACCTTCTCACAATAGCAGGAGCTAATTACAATTAACAATACAAACAGTGATCCCCCCCACCTCCTCAGCCTAGTAGGCAACAAACTATAGTAGGAGTAGACTGTTCGTCTCCTAGCCAGTCCTGGAGGCCAATGTGATCAGCTCTCTCAACTAACATGTTGAGTTCAGAATCAAACAAACCAAGAATAGTCTTCACATATATCCTGGGAGATATTGTGGATAAATATTATTGTCCCATGTTAAGTAATCCAATCATATTCTCAGGGTTCATTCTTTTCTTGGTCACCCTGCACCCAACAGTGACTCCCCTCACAGTGTTCATTCAGGAAAGGAAGGGGTCAGTAGATAACACCCCCCTGTGTGCCCACACCAGGTGCCAGTGGGAGAGAAGGGAAGCCGTCAGCGCTGTGGGGGAAAGGGGCACACAGGGGGCCTAGACAGCAGATGGAAGGGGTGCACTAGAACCAATCCCTTTGGCGTGCACCCATAGGGAGGGAAGAGAAGCTGGAAAGCACTGCAGTGGGAGACAGAAGAGGATCGGTGTCTACAATAAGACAGTACAGCCAGCCCTCCTGTTCAACAGGTTCCTGGGCCCCCCTTTTGAACTGATGGGGCCCGGGCCCAGTACAGGAGGGCTGGCTGTACTGCCTTATCAGTGGCCCTGGTTACGGTTACCACTGAAAGTGCAAGAAAATCCCAAATTTTGGGTTGTCACCAGAACAGTAATAAAGAGGAAATCTTCCAATGGGGACACTAGTTCTGATGACAGAAAAGGATTCCCTCACTTTGCAGGGATTTCCTCTCACTTCCTGTTTTGGCTATGGGACAGGAAGTAAAGGGAAATCTCCCCTATAGGACACAGTTGGCAAAAAAAACCTGAACGGGGCTCCTTAATCTATCCAAAAATGGAAAAAAGTTTTGCCTTTGGTTCTATTTTATATCTGGACTACGTTATGCTTTTGGCACTTTCTACCTTGAACAAACAGTCCCTACTCAAGCAACGAGCCAACCTTTGGCCAATACTCATTTAAGAGCTGCCTAAGGACAATTACCCCCCCCCCCTCCCCCACACTGGGAACACGTACCGCTTTAGTATATTTAACAATCGCCATGTTTTTTTCTACTTTCCACGAGATTAAAACCCAACAGGGGTTCCAACCCTTCCACACTTTGTCCAAAAATAAGAAAAACTGTTTTGGCGATGGTTGGGAGCCCAATCACACACATGCATTGCAGTAATGTGTGCAAAAAGTGTCATTTTACTGTGTGTAATGGCAACAGGCAATTGGTTTTGAATGGAACTCCAATGTGCACATACAATGCAGCAAAATACCCATACTATAGGCAGGGCTGAGACAAGGGGAGGGCAGGAGGGGTGGGGGATTTGTGCTGAAATTAAACATCTTTTATTTTCTGGGGGGGGGGATTTGTGCTAGGAGGGGTGCTTTGGATTGGAGTGGGGGGATTTGTGCTAGTAGGGATGATTGGGGGGTATTTGTGCTAGGAGAGGAAATTGGAGGGGGGGTTGTGCTAGGAGGGGGGCTTTGGATTGGAGTGGGGGGATTTGTGCTAGTATGGATGATTGGGGTTATTTTTGCTAGGAGAGGAAATTAGGTGGGGGGGGGTTGCGCTAGGAGGGGGGGTTGGATTGGAGTGGGGGGGTTTGTGCTAGTAGGGATGATTGGGGGGTATTTGTGCTAGGAGAGGAAATTGGAGGGGGGAGGGGGTTGCGCTAGGAGGAGGGGTTGGATTGGAGTGGGGGGGATTTGTGCTAGTAGGGATGATTGGGGGTATTTGTGCTAGGAGAGGAAATTGAAGGGGGGGTTGCGTTAGGAGGGGGGGTTGGATTGGAGTGGGGGGGGATTTGTGCTAGTAGGGATGATTGGGGGTATTTGTGCTAGGAGAGGAAATTGGAGGGGGGGTTGCGCTAGGAGGGGGGGTTGGATTGGAGTGGGGGGATTTGTGCTAGTAGGGATGATTGGGGGTATTTGTGCTAGGAGAGGAAATTGGAGGGGGGAGGGGGTTGCGCTAGGAGGGGGGGTTGGATTGGAGTGGGGGGATTGTGCTAGTAGGGATGATTGGGGGTATTTGTGCTAGGAGAGGAAATTGGAGGGGGGGTTGTGCTAGGAGGGGGGGTTGGATTGGAGTGGGGGGGTTGTGCTAGTAGGGATGATTGGGGGGTATTTATGCTAGGAGAGGAAATTGGAGGGGGGAGGGGGTTGCGCTAGGAGGGGGGGTTGGATTGGAGTGGGGGGATTTGTGCTAGTAGGGATGATTGGGGGGTATTTTTGCTAAGAGAGGAAATTGGAGGGGGGAGGGGGTTGCGCTAGGAGGGGGGTTGGATTGGAGTGGGGGGGATTTGTGCTAGTAGGGATGATTGGGGGTATTTGTGCTAGGAGAGGAAATTGGAGGGGGGGTTGCTTTAGGAGGGGGGGTTGGATTGGAGTGGGGGGGGGATTTGTGCTAGTAGTGATGATTGGGGAGTATTTGTGCTAGCAGAGGAAATTGGAGGGGGGAGGGGGTTGCGCTAGGATGGGGGGTTGGATTGGAATGGGGGGGTTGTGCTAGTAGGGATGATTGGGGGATATTTGTGCTAGGAGAGGAAATTGGAGGGGGGAGGGGGTTGTGCTAGGAGGGGGGGTTGGATTGGAGTGGGGGGATTTGTTTTCGGAGGGAAGTGTTTTTTCTTGGGGGGGAGGACTTGTGCTTGGGCATATGGGAAGAGAGGATCTGAGCTGGGATTGGGGGGATGGGGGACAAAGATTTGTGCCAGGAGGGGGGGTTAGCAGGGAAGGTGTAGTTGTACTGGGAAGAAGGGGGGATTAATGCTTAGGGGGGACATGCAGATTAGTGCATTATTTTTATATATTTTTTTGGGGGGGGGTTTGCTGAAACATAATCATACATCTTGGGGAGGCGCAATTTGGCATGTTTGCTCTAGGCTGTAGATGACCTTGTCCCGGCATTGACTATAGGGCACCCTAAGGGCTCATTCACATGTGCAGCAGGGACTGCCTCTCCTCTGAAAAGCGATCTATGCTTTAATCCCTTCGGCCCCGCACTGGTATGAGGTTGTGGGATGCTTAAAGAGCAGCCTGATTCACTTGCCTTGCCTTTATAATGCCTGCCACGGCCACAGCATGTCTACAACCCTGGCCACTGCCTCTGCAGCTAAAGGGGGGGAGCGGTTTATAGGTGGGGTGCCGCACGTTGTGGCAGAATAACAGACTCATTCCCTGTGCAATGAAAAAACTTCAGTCTCTACTCCACCAACTCCCAACTGAGCGCCAAACCTGGGAGCCAGGGCTTTAAATAGGCTCTGCCTGACCCAAGATGGCTGACAGAGTCCAACAGCCAGCGGCATCCTTTTGGATGTTTCCTCAGTGACCCAGAAAACTATAGAGAAGCTGTGTTTCCCTTGCCTTCCTCTCCAACTGCAGTGCCACTGCAGAAGAGCGCCACCTGCAGTGGAAAAGGTAGACTGCACCTGCTTACAGGTTGGGAAATGGTAATACCACGGTTCATCCACGGGGTTCCCAGCCACTAGTATGAACAAGCCCTAACTCACTGATATAAATACTTTGCACTGTATTTCTAAAAACAGTGCAGGTAATGTGGACTAATCTCTGGTCATATGGACATTCATTATTGTGATTTTTTATGCACTTTTTGATACATTTCACTTCGTGATTTCTACATTTTATTTCTAATTTTGTCAGCAGTGCAGCACTTTGTTCTACAGATACCACAGCCGTCGATATCTAATGACGTGCTCGCCGCTTTGGTACATCTTCACTCATTAGCGTGGTTATATTTTGTATTTTGTAAGCGCTCATGAGAAGGACCAACCTAACCCTCCTGTCTCAAATTGTATCGTAACGGTACTATTACTCAGGATATTGCAATGCAGGGGTCTCAAACTGGCGGCCCTCCAGCTGTTGCGGAACTACAAGTCCCATCATGCCTCTGCCTGAGGGAGTCATGCTTGTGACTGTCAGCCTTGCAATGCCTCCTGGGACTTGTAGTTTCGCAACAGCTGGAGGGACGCCAGTTTGAGACCCCTGTTGTAAAGCAATACGCAAAACTATTGGCACTATACACTCACCAGCCACTTTATTAGGTACACCTGTTCAATTGTTTAGTAACACAAATTGCAAATCAGCGAATCACATGTCAGCAACTCAATGCATTTAGGCATCTAGATGCGGTGAAGACGACTCGCTGAAGTTCAAACTGAGCATCAGAATGGGGAAGAAAGGGGATTTAAGTGACTTTGAACGTGGGATGGTTGTTGGTGCCAGACGGGCTGGTCTGAGTATTTCTGGGATTTTCACACACAACCATCTCTCAGGTTTACAGAGAATGGTGGGAAAAAGAGAAAATATCCAGTGAGCGGCAGTTGTGTGGAGGAAAATGCTTTGTTGAGGTCAGAGGAGAATGGGCAGACTGGTTCCAGATGATAGAAAGACAACAGTAAGTCAAATAACCACTCGTTACATCCAAGGTATGCAGAATACCATCTCTCAACACACAACACATCCAACCTTGAAGCAGATGGGCTACAGCAGCAGAAGACCACACCGGGTGCCACTCCTGTCAGCTAAGAACAGGAAACTGAGGCTACAATTGGCACAGGATCACCAAAATTGGACGATAGAAGATTGGAAAAACGTTGCCTGGTCTGATGAGTCTGGATTTCAGCTGCGACATTCAGATGGTGGGGTCAGAATTTGGCGCATGGATCCATCCTGCCTTGTATCACCGGTTCAGGCTGGTGGTGGGGGGTGTAATGGTGGGGAGGATATTTTCTTTGCACACTTTGGGCCCCTTAGTACCAATTGATCATGGTTTATACACCACGGCCTACCTGAGTATTGTTGCTGACCATGTCCATCCCTTTATGACTACAGTGTCCCCATCTTCTGATGGCTCCTTCCAGCAGGATAATGCACCATGTCACAAAGCTCCAATCATCTCACCACTGGACAATGAGGTCCCTGTACTCCAATGGCCTCCACACTCACCACATCTCATCCAATAGAACACCTTTGGGATGTGGTGGAACGGAAGATTGGCCTCATGGATGTACAGCCGACAAATCTGCAACAACTGTGTGATGTTATCATGTCACTATGGAGCAAAATCTCTGAGGAACGTTTCCAACACCTTGTTGTATCTATTCCACCAAGAATGAAGGCCAAAGGGGGGTCCAACCCGGGACTAGCAAGGTGGACCTAATAAAGTGGCCGGTGAGTGTATATACTGTATAATAATAATCTCTATTTTTTACATTTTGATCGTCTCTGATTTGTGTAGACTTTGGGTAGGTTACACTTCTACTCTGATTAGAATTATTATTATTATATTATTATTATTATTATTATTATTATTATTAGAATTACTATTATCCCTAAACTTCCAGCTTCTATATTCTGGGAACTGCGGCTGCCGTGTAATTATTATTATATTATTATAATAATTATTATTATTATTACTATTATTATTATTACTATTATTATTATTATTATTATTATTATTACTATAATTATTATTATTATTATTAGAATTACTATTATCCTTAAACTCCCAGCTTCTATATTCTGGGAACTGCGGCTGCCGTGTAATTATTATATTATTATTATTATTACTATTATTATTATTATTATTATTATTAGAATTACTATTATCCCTAAACTTCCAGCTTTTGTATTCTGGGAACTGCGGCTGCCGTGTAATTATTATATTATTATTATTATTACTATTATTATTATTATTATTATTATTATTAATATTATTAGAATTACTATTATCCTTAAACTCCCAGCTTCTGTATTCTGGGAACTGCGGCTGCCGCGTTGAATATAAAGTTGAATTCTATTTACAATGAAATGATGTATATCTCTTCCATACGCCCCACAACTGAATTGAGTCCAAGGAATGGATGCAAGGAGCATGTAAAATAGAGGCAGCTTCTAGTTTCTTCAATGTAAAAAAGGTCAACGTTAAATACTTGCAGCAAAAATAAATAAAAAATAACAACAGTAACAGCAGCGCCGTAGCAGTTGGGGAGTACGTAGAGAAGTCAGAGCATTTAGAAGTAAAACACAATTTCCTATCCCCCGGAGACCGGCTTACTAAAATAGTACACTTTGTAGCTCTTTAGCACAAAAGCGAGAGACGCACAACACATGAAATGCCACTAAGTAACAAAGGCAGAACACTTCTAAAAACTCCCCTAAGCATTATGTATACATAAAGTGGCTACAGAAATGCAGGGGAAATTATAGACACCGGCTTTTTCAAACAATAAAAAAGATTTTTTTTCTTTATATATATCAAACCCATTGCCTGTAACAGAACTCTTTCCTCTCTACCTCCTCCGCGTGTCATAGTGCAGGGAAAATCAGCCAATGGGGACCACTGTTCCCGAAGACAAGAGGATTTCCCTCACTTGCTGCTGTGTCTTTGAGACAGAAAATGAACAGTAATCGACTAAATAGAAGGCAGGTACTAGGGCTACAGTGCATCCGGAAAGTATTCACAGCGCTTCACTTTTTCCACATTTTGCCTTATTCCAAAATGGATTAAATTCATTATTTTCCTCAAAATTCTACAAACGATCCCCCATAATGGCAACATGAAAGAATTTTGTTTTGAAATATTTGCATATTTATAAAAAAAAAAGCCTCAAGTCTTTTTGAGTATGATGCTACAAGCTTGGCACACCTATTTTTGGGCAGACTCTAATAGGCTTCAAAAAAGGGTGGACTCAGGGCACAGAGCACTGTGCTCTGAGCCCACCCAGTTGTGTGACAATAGCGAATAACCTCCGGCCAATCAGGAAGTGGGTCTGAGACCCATTTCCCGATTGGCTGAAAGGAGAAGCGTGACCGCCAAAGAGGAGGTGGAAGCCGCCGTGATATCCACAGAAGAAAGCAGGGCAAGGGAAAGCCACGGCCCGTCGCCACCATAGATGGGGTAAGACCTCCAGTGCTTCTGATGACCCAACTGACCAGACCAGGGGGGTGGGGGCGGGTTGCCCAACCGACTGGGGGGGTGGCTGTGGGTGCACTGCTTGCCACCACCCCCCAAAAAAATGTACCACCAACCACCACTGCTGAGGTCCAGAGTGCTCTGGAGCAGGTTCTCATCAAGGATGTCTCTGTACATTGTTGCATTCATCGTTCCCTCGATCCTGACTAGTTTCCTAGTTTCTGCTGCTGAAAAACATCCCCACAGCATGATGCTGCCACCACCATGCTTCACTGTAGAGATGGTATTGGCCAGGTGATAAGCAGTGCCTGGTTTCCTCCATTCAGGCCAAAGCATTCGATCTTTGTTTCATCAGAGCAGAGAATTTGGCAAACCATGTAGTTAAAAAATATCTTAAAAAATATCTTAAAGACTTGTTTTTTTTTAACTGGCAAGAAGAAAGACATTGTTGAAAGAAAGCCATAAGAAGTCCCGTTTGCAGTTTGTGAGAAGCCATGTCGGGGACACAACAAACATGTGGAAGAAGGTGCTCTGGTCAGATGAGACCAAAATGGAACTTTTTGGCCTAAAAACAAAACGCTATGTGTGGCAGGAAAACTAACACTGCACATCACCCTGAACACACTGTGAAACATGGTGGTGGCAGCATCATGTGGTGGGGATGCTTTTCTTCGGCAGGGACAGGGAAGCTGGTCAGAGTTGATGGGAAGATGGATGGAGCCAAATACAGGGCAGTCTTAGAAGAAAACCTGTTAGAGTCTGCAAAAGACTTGAGACTGGGGCGGAGGTTCACCTTCCAGCAGGACAACGACCCGAAACATACAGCCAGAGTTACAATGGAATGGTTTAGATCAAAGCATATTGATGTGTTAGAATGGCCCAGTCACAGTCCAGACCTAAATCACATTGAGAATCTGTGGCAAGACTTGAAAATTGCTGATCACAGACGCTCTCCAACCAATCTGACAGAGCTTGAGATATTTTGCAAAAAAGAAAAATGGGCAAAAATGTCCTCTCTAGATGTGCAAAGCTGGTAGAGACATCCCCAAAAAGGCTTGCAGCTGTAATTGCAGAGAAAGGGGGTTCTACAAAATATTGACTCGGGGGGGGGGGCGCCATACAAATGTACCCCCCCCCCCCACACTATTCACATATTTATTTGTAAGACATTTTGAAAACCATTTATCATTTTCCTTCCACTTCACAATTATGTGCCACTTTGTGTTGGTCTATCACATAAAATCCCAATAAAATACATTTACGTTTTTTGGTTGTAAAATGACAAAATGTGGAAAATTTCAAGGGGTGTGAATACTTTTTCAAGGCACTGTATCGGCGCATTTTTGCTAATACTGATACTCGCAAAAAATGCCTAGCTTAGGCAATGATACCAGTATTGATGCAACCCTAATATATATGTGTATATATATATATATATATATATATATATATATAGACACACACACATGCATGGGTGTTTGAGCTTTGGGATGCACACGCTGATGCAATAGGTTGTGCACACCTATGATCGGATCAATGCCGCATCCAAAAGCCATACTTCCCTTTTAACAACCAGCAACACCCAAAAGCAACTATATATTTTGTGAAAGCAGAGGCCCTGTAGAATAAAATGGTGGCAGTTAAAAAAAATGTATGGCACATGATATTTATGCAAATGATTGTTTAATATATATTTTCAGGAAAAAATATGTTAAATTAACTTAAGTGCACACATACACAATACAATACTCTTTTTTTTTTTGCAAAATATAAAAGATGAGGTCATGCCGAGTAAATAGATACCAAACATGTAAAGTTTTAAACATCCGAGAAATTATTAGATTTTTTTTAATCAGCTCTAAAAAATGGTTTGTTAAATTAACTTAGAAAATGAAGGCAGGGCTTTGCATTCAGCTTTTTAATTAAATTACATTATAAAACATATATTACCAAAACTTCCATTTCTGTTTGAAGTCAAAACGAGAAACTTGTAAAAATTAATTAGCATCAACTATTTATTGCAAGCTATTTTAGCTTAACATTCAGTGTTTTCCCAATTAAAGATATTTAGCTAGGAAAACTTAAATTAAACGATACGTATGAATTTAAAATGTTATGTCATGTTGGAAAAACATTGTCTTATTCATTACAGAGCTGAAAATTTTGCACGGTGCTTTATATACTTTCATATTAGCCCCGCCCTTGAGGAGCTCACATAAGCTTCGGCTAGCACCTGTCAGAGAATGACTACCAGACATTGGTTAACAGAAAAGTGTATGCACGAAGAATAGCTAATAGAAATGTGCACGAGCGCAGGATTCTCGGCAGAATGGTGACTAGGAATGCGCACGGGCGCACACACATGAGTACGGGTACACATATTGGTGCCAGGCGGACTATTTAAAGGGGCTCCTGTTCATGCTCCAGTGCTGGCTGGTCTTTCAGCTGTGTCCTGCTATTACTCTGCTTGTTCCCTTGTTGCTGACTTGGATTGCCTCTGACCTGAACTTGGATCCTGTCTCTGCTCTGTCCCCAGTTCCTGACCCTGGCTTTGTTCTTGACCACATCTCTGACTTATGTCCCGGTACCTTGCTGCCTGCCTGCCGCTGACCTCGGCTGTCCCTGTGACCATGCTGCTGCTCTGCTCTCCCATCTGCTTCAAGTGCCTATCCGGCTGTCTTCTGCATCAGCTCTGCTCATCACAGCGAGTTCCTGTCTCAAGCCCTCTGGGAGCTCTGACAGGCCTCGTATCTGGAACCCCCCAGCCTGTATGAAGTACCCTTTATCTTCGGCTGGATCAGCTACTGTTGCTGACCTGACATTTTGGCAGCCTGCCAGGGTCTGCATCTCCTGCTGCAAGCACTCCTATCAACACCTGCCTGCACTCGTGTTCGTCCTGTCACTCGGCACCCCCTGTTCCACCGTTAGCGGGACCTAGCCTGGAGATACAAGAGAGGCCAACCTCGTCATTTCAGTCTCCCATTAGGTACAGGACAGCGCCACTCCAAGTGCCGATGTCGCTGCTCTGATGAATCCACCACTAAACAGGATGCTTGCAAAAGTATGCTCATCCAGCGAACACTGTAACCAAAGATAGGAAGACACTGGTCAACAAGAGCTCCAAGTGTACATAATATGAAGAGCGGCTTCCTTTCACCCCACCCACAGGGGCTTAGTCAAAGAAGGCTCTATGACTAAGTCCTTCTGTAAAGGGTGAAATGCATCAGTGGGCAGTAGGGGCTGAGGACGCTCTTCATTCTATGTACACTTGGAGCTGTTGGTGTGCGGTGTCTTCTTATCTTCCTGCCCTCAAGGAGCATACAATCTGAGGTTCCTAGCTCATATACGGGGGGTGAGCTCAGTGTTCGGTTTGAATGTAAGTTTGGACCCAACACTGGCTGGTTGGACATATGTCCAAATGATGAATGTTTAGGGTGTTCAGTGTGGACAAAGGTGATGTCAATGGTTGCTAGTGTGCAGCGGCTGCTTCCTTACCACCCTTGATGTCAACTAGCCCATTCATTTACATGTCTGGGAATCCCCAACCAGATGAGCAAATGGGTGGGGAACAGAGCGGAATCCCCATCCACATATGCAAATTAGCATTAGATCATTGCCTAAATATGGCCACATGCCCATATTTGGGAAATAGTTACATAGTTACATCGTAGGTGAGGTCAAAAAAAGAAACAAGTCCATCAAGTCCAAACTATGTCAAATATGCCATGGCCTTATTTAGGCAATGATGTGATCACTATCCATGTCCCTTTCTTTAGATAGCTAATGACACATTAGGAACTTGGGATCGGTCGGATGTGTCATATCGTATTTTTTTTTTTGGCAAGTCAACGGCAGTGAACATTGTGATTGACGATAGATTTACAACAAGGGGCACTTTTGGGGGATTTTTTTTTTTTTTTAAAGGACTTATCAAACTGCTTAGGTGTCCATGTTTCTGGGTGACATCTTTTTTTCTTCCTGTGACTGCATAGGGGTCTTATTTATCCCATACTCATTCACGTGGAGGGAGGGCAGTATCTGGGGGCCACCATATTTTTAAAGGGGGCTTCCAGATTCCAATAAGCCCCCTGCCAGCAGACCTCCACAACCACTGACCAAGGGTTGTGGGGATGAAGCCCTTGTCCTCATCAACATGGCACCCCCCCCCCCATATTGAGGGCATGTTACCTGATAATGTATTGGGGGGGGTTGGCGGTAGGCGCATGCTCGTCCCCCCATCTCCAGCCCAGCCAAGAAGCATGCTCAGATTAAGGGTCTGGTATGGATTTTTAGGGGCACCTCATGCTTTTTTGTGTGTGGAATCCCCCATTAAAATCCATACCAGACCTGAAGAGCCTCTGCATAAAAATATCTATACATCATGTTTGGGGGGGTCAAAGTCTTTTTCTAGCAAAAAAATAAATAAAAAATGCTTATTTTAGCATGTGAAAAATGTTGGTTGTTTTAACCAGCAAGTGGTTAAATAACGGAATGGCTTGTGTAGCAATGATACATACATTGTATCTTTTTTTTTTTTGTGCCATTTTTTTACATTGTATCTTTTTTTGTGTTTTATTTCTTCTTTAAAGAGGACAAATAAGGATTATAGCTGAAGATGCAGCACCTGTAGGAACACGGCCAGAGGTTTTATTTTATTTTCCAGCCTTCAATGCGCCGTACAACCTCCTCGGTTTATGAAAAGCCTTTTCTTTTCTCTTTTTTAAGGTTTATTATCTGCAGTTTGAAAACCACCTGAAAGGATACAGCGGGCAAGTTCTCCTTCCCAGACGAGCTCAGCATGGCGGCTCCCCATTAGGAAAGACGTTTGCGCTGATAATTCAATCGTGTTCCCTGAAAGCTCGGAGCCAAGCGAGCTGGTAATGTTTGACTTTGGTATCCTCCTGCAAACATCTGACACCAGACTGAGCACTACCAAGGGCATGCCTTCCAAAACGCTCTAAAAATGATGTTTTCAAGAAATAATTCTCCAAAAAAGTTAACTTCATTTTGGATGGAGCCATAAGCAAGCTTCAGAGAAGCTGCCAACACAAGGACAATACAGCTCTGTACTCTATAATTCATAAATGGTCAAATAGGACACTCTGAAGTAACACTGGGAGCTTGCTGACAGAAGAGGAGTGCACAGTAAGTAGAAGATTGAATGCAGAAAAAAGACCAAGTGGTCCATCGAGTCTGCCCTTTTTTTTATATACACTATATTACCAAAAGTCTTGGGACACCTTTACACGCACATGAACTTTAATGGCATCCCAGTCTTAGTCCGTAGGGTTCAATATTGGGTTGGCCCACCCTTTGCAGCTATAAGAGCTTCAACTCTTCTGGGAAGGCTGTCCACAAGGTTTAGGAGTGTGCCTATGGGAATGTTTGACCATTCTTCCAGAAGCGCATCTGTGAGGTCAGGCACTGATGTTGGATGAGAAGGCCTGGCTCGCAGTCTCTGCTCTAATTCATCTCAAAGGTGTTCTATTGGGATGAGGTCAGGACTCTGTGCAGGCCAGTCAAGTTCCTCCACCCCAAACTCGCTCATCCATGTCTTTATGGACCTTGCTTTGTGCAAGGTCCACAAATAATACTCTTATGCCGCGTACACACGAGCGGACTTTACGGCAGACTTTGCCCGGCGGATGGGATTTGGTCGGACAATTCGATCATGTGTGGGCTCCAGCAGACTTTGTTTTCTCAAAAGTTGGACGGACTTAGATTTGAAACATGTTTTAAATTAATCCGTCGAAATCGAGTCCGGTCGAAAAGTCCGCTCGTCTGTATGCTAGTTCAACGGACAAAAAGCCACGCTAGGGCAGCTATTGGCTACTGGCTATGAGCTTCCTTGTTTTAGTCCGGTCGTACGTCATCACGTACGAATTCGACGGACTTTGGTGGATTGTGTGTAGGCAAGTCCGTTCATTCAGAAAGTCCGTCGTAAAGTCTGTCGAAAAGTCCGCTGAGCAAAGTCTGCCGTGAAGTCCGCTCGTGTGTACGCAGCATTAGTATTAGTAGTAGTAATGATACTATTTCAGTAAGTAGTCGTGATGCTCTTTCAGTAAATTGTAGTGATATTCTTTCAGTAGCCTCCCTGGCGGTACGATTACGTCAGATTTTTGCGTCTCAAAGCGGTACAATTATTTTGCATAGAAATTTGGCGTTTTCTATTGTAGGCCTGTAATTCTTATCAATAACACACTTAAATCTGTCCAAACAAGAGTCTAGTAGATATCCCGGGTATGATGAAGTTTGAAACACAAAATCATAAATTATAATATAATAAATAAATATAAATAATTATATAAAAGAATAATATAATAATAATAAAATGAATTTCCCCATGATTCACTATCGCCCAATTGTAAGTGTTCTAATTTACTATCGCTGTTTTCTAGCTGGTCTAAAGCCACTTTTGATGTAAAGGGACACTTTTTGGTTGCCGTGCCCAATCTCCAGTTTCCAGGCAGAAAGAACAGTATATATCATATAAAACTGCATGCAGGGCATTGGACAAAGCACTGGGGACAAAAGGGATGTGAAATGATGTCATACAGTAATGTAAGCTGTAAGATTACACTGTAGTGTATGTATTATGATTTTTAAATTTTTTGAATTTGTGGCCAGGCTCCGCCCCAGCGCGTTGCGACGCTCGCAGAGAACGGAGCCCGGCACACAGAGGCTTCGGGCGGAGGACAGAGCCCGCAGACACCGCGGGGGACATTGCAGGATCCTGGGGGCAAGGTAAGTAAACCGCACCAGGATCCTGCAATGCAATCCCGAATGTGGCTCGGGGTTATCGCTAATGGTGCTGAAATTGAACCCCGAGCCACACTCGGGAAAACCGCCAGGGAGGTTAAGTAGTAGTGATACTAAAAGAGTATCATTACTACTTTACTAAAGGAGTATTCCTCTTAATTACTGGAAAAGTATCATTACTACTTACTGAAAGAGTGTCAATACTACTTTACTAAAAGAGTAGGTAGTAGTGATACTCTTTCAGTAAGTAGTATTAATTCTCTTTTAGTAAAGTAGTAGTGATACTCTTTCAGTAAGTAGGAGGGATGCTCCATCACTGCTCGGCCAGAAGGCTGGGGGCGAGTTACTGACCACGCTATATACTGTAACCACAGTGAAGGAAGGTCAGGTCACACACCTGTAGGGTCTGGCAGGGGTGCCTTAATAACAAGATTGGCTGCACAGATTTACAAAATAGAATTTAGCAGGTAAAACAATTCACATACGTCTCCAGCTTTGTATTCAGTTGTTCATATTTCAAACCTTACTCCGGCCAAAATGTATTTAAAGTATAACTAAAGACAAAACTTTTTTTATTCCGTTTTGGATGGAGTGGAAAAGGATTAGAACCCCTGCCAGGTTTTTCTTGTCACCAGTGTCCCCTGTTAGGGAGAGTCACCCTCTCTATTTGTCTTTTTTATGGAAGTGTAAGAAAATTACACATTTTGGGTTGTCCCCAGAATGGTAGTAAAGGGGAAATCTTCCTATGGGGACTTTCGTTTTGGTGACAACCAGAAATGTTCTCACTTTAGCCCAGGGGTCTCAAACTGGCGGTCCTCTGTACACACGATCGGACATTCCGACAACAAAATCCATGGATTATTTTCCTTTGGCTGTTGGCTCAAACTTGTCTTGCAGACACACGGTCAAACAAAGTTGGTCGGAAATTCTGATCGCCAAGAACGCGGTGACGTACAACACGTATGACGAGCCGAGAAAAATGAAGTTCAATAGCCAGTGCTGCTCTTCTGCTTGATTCCAAGCATGCGTGGCACTTTGTGCGTCGGAATTTTGTACACACGATCGGAATTTGCGTGAACAGATTTTGTTGTTGGAAAATTTGAGAACCAGATCTCAAATTTTGTGCGACGGAAATTCCTATGGAAACTGTCTGATGGAGCCTACACACGGTCGGAATTTCCGACAACAAGCTCCGATCGCACATTTTACGTTGGAATGTCCGACCGTGTGTACGGGGCATAACAGTTGAAAAACTACAAGTCCCATGAGGCATTGCAAGGCTGACAGTCACAAGCATGACTCCCACAGGCAGAGGCATGATGGGACTTGTAGTTTCGCAACAGCTGGAGGGCCGCCAGTTTGAGACCCCTGCTTTGCAATATCCTGGGTAATAGTACCGTTATGATACAATTTGAGACAGGAGGGTTAGGTTGGTCCTTCTCATGAGCGCTTACAAAATATAAAATATAACCACGCTAATGAGTGAAAATGTACCAAAGCGGCGAGCACGCCGCACGACGCATTAGATATCGACGGCTGTGGTATCTATAGAACAAAGTGCTGCACTGCTGACAAAATTAGACATAAAATGTAGAAATCACAAAGTGAAATGTATCAAAAAGTGCATAAAAAAATCACAATAATGAATGTCCATATGACCAGAGATTAGTCCACATTACCTGCACTGTTTTTAGCAATACAGTGCAAAGTATTTATATCAGTGAGTTAGGGCTTGTTCACACTAGTGGCTGGGAACCCCGTGGATGAACCGTGCTTTTACCTTTTCCCGACCTGTAAGCAGGTGCAGTCTACCTTTTCCACTGCAGGTGGCGCTCTTCTGCAGTGGCACTGCAGTTGGAGAGGAAGGCAAGAGAAACACAGCTTCTCTATAGTTTCCTGGGTCACTGAGGAAACATCCAAAAGGATGCCGCTGGCTGTTGGACTCTGTCAGCCATCTTGGGTCAGGCAGAGCCTATTTAAAGCCCTGGCGCTCAGTTGGGAGTTGGTAGAGTAGGGACTACTACTACTCCTATGGAAACTGTCTGATGGAGCCTACACACAGTCGGAATTTCCGACAACAAGCTCCAATCGCACATTTTACGTCGGAATGTCCGACCGTGTGTACGGAGCATAACAGTTGCAAAACTACAAGTCCCATGAGGCATTGCAAGGCTGACAGTTACAAGCATGACTCCCACAGGCAGAGGCATGATGGGACTTGTAGTTTCGCAACAGCTGGAGGGCCGCCAGTTTGAGACCCCTGCTTTAGTGGGATTTCTTCTCACCTCCTGTTTGGTTATGGGACAGGAAGTAAAGGGAAATCTCCCCAAAGGGAACAGATGACAAAAAAAAAGGGAAAGGAGGTATAACATTCCCTTACGCTATCCAAAATGAAAAACAACTTTTACGTTTTTTTAGCAGAAAACTTAAAAGTTTTAGTTCTATTTCATGTTTAATAGAATAGGCAAAGTCCATTGCTAGTGGTTACTTATCCTAGAGGCATTCATTCCTCAAGGAACCCCAAGCAACCTCTGGAGGAACTTTAGGGTTCCATGGAATCTTGGCTTGGTTAGTCAAATCTGTAATTTTTGAAATTTCAACAAAAAACAGAAAAACTCATTTATATCTTAAATCTACAACACCGACAACCAGAAACCCAGTAACTTACTTGTTGCAGTCGACGTGAAGCAAGATATGAGAGGCGCTGACCGTCAAAGCCACTTTGTGCCACTGTCCATCCGCCAGACGGTAGGGGAAAGCTTCTGTCCTCGACTTTCCATTATATCTGTAGTGGTATCTGATTTCATCCCTTAAACCGCTGCTCTCCAGTTCAAAGAAGCTGCAAGACAAGAGAAAAGGATGAGTCAGAGAGCCGGGCCTGTCCAGGAAAAGCGAGAAGTGCACCAAGGTGGGAGGATGGAAAGATAAGATGAAGCCATCTGCTCTCAGGAGGTGGACGCATTATCTTGAAGGATGGACATGGACAAGAAACAAGAGATTCTACAAGAAGAAGCAAGGAGAGGGGTCGTATTTTTCCATTTCGACACAAAAGAGACAGGAGGAGTGACAGGTGGATAGAACCAGAGATACGGATATAGACAAATACCGTTACATTGTTACATTGGAACAAAGTCCATTGAGTTCAACCGATATAAAGAAAAAAAAGAATAGAACTCGGTACCCACAGCTAATCCAGAGGAAGGCAGAAAACTCTTATAAAGAATGGACAATGCACTGCGAATAGGTGAAAAAACTTTCCTGATCCTCCCCAAGGCAATTAGATACATCCTAAGACTAAATCCGGCCATAGATGGTTCGAATCTCGTCCGGTTCAGCAGAGACCGGCCAAGATTCCAACCTTCTATAGGAAGGCTGATTGATGGATCAACTTGGGTACAACCAGCATGTCAGACTTTTACATGCATTTGTTGCCGGTGTGTCAGGGCTGGGCTCAGCCCTTCCTTCACAGAGCTGGCCGCTCAGCTGTCGGCTAATTGCCAGCTCCTATCTCTCCACAGTAACTCAGCTGTTGATGATATCCTGCTCATCAGTCCTGCCTACTTAAGCCGTCCAGTCCAGAGGAGCTCTGCCTTCGCCTTGGTCAACATCACAGAAACTATCTCCTGCGATCCTGTTAAAGACTTGCTTTGCTGACATCCCTTCTGGCTCCAGATCCTGCTTGCTGTTCCACTACATTGATCCCTGACTTCTGGCCTGGCTGACTATCCGTTCCGGTTACTGAACTTTGGCTATGTTTTGACTACGTTTGTTCTTTTTACTTTTATTATTAAACAAGTGTGATTTAACTGTACTTCTGTCTCGGTCTGATTTCATGGTTTCTGACACAGTGGGTATAGCAGCTAGCAATAATCACTGCGTTCTCCCAGCAGGGACGGTTCCCCTCACCCCCTCCCCCAGTGGAAGAACACAATAGCGCTTGCAGGGGGGATTCCCTGATCAACAATGACTGTGTTGATGGAGGAATCAAGTGGTAGCAGAAAAGAAAATGGAGTCATCATCTATAGCTCGCCTTAGGCTGGCCATACATGGAGCAACTTTCTTTCCTGCAACAACGGGTTCAGGAAAAAAAATTGCTTGATTCCCCCCATCAACACAGACAGTTCTGACAGTGGAATACCTCCTGCCGGGGTGTGGTCTTCTCCAGGCAGGGGGGCGGGGGTCTTCTCCAGGCAGTGATTATTGCTAGCAGCTATAGCAGCCGCTAGCGATAATCGTAGGCAGGGCCGGGACAAGGGGTGGGCAGGAGGGGCGGCTGCCCTGGGCACAGTGGTTGATTGCAGGGATGGGGCGCCCTGACCCTAACCCCAAGGGAAGGGGGGTGCAGTTTGGCATATTTTCCCCAGGCACTGGATGACCTTGCCTCAGCACTGATCATAGGTAAAACCCTGTATGCTGGTTGTCCCCAAGTTGATCGATCGATCAATCAACTTGGTATATTCAGCCTGCTCATACACGGTTTGAATTCCGTCCAGTTCCTACTGAACAGGCTGAGATTTGAGCCAAGTAAGGCCTACCTTAGGATTAAAGGTACCTACAATCTTTGTCATGTAGGAGTGCTGAACCTTATGGAGATGCATTATAGCATGTTGGTTGGTTTGCGGTCCTAGAGGCTGCTCACCGGCAACTGCGTGGGGGGAGGGGGATTTGAAAGGATGAGAGCATCACACCAGCGTGTCCTTTAAAAGATTTTATTTTGCAACAGCCAACTAATTTCTGGGGCTTTTCCAATACAGACACCTACATATTCTATCTATTTAAGCCCTGATGAAGGGGGAGTGCTGAGCCCCCTGAAACGCGTAGGCTGTTGCAAAATAAACTCTTTCAAAGGACTATACAAGCTGGTGTGGTGCTCTCATCCTTTCAAAACTTAAGTGTTAAAGATGGGGCTTTTTTTTTTCGCCTCCTCCACCCCCTTACTCACCTCTGAGCACTTTCCCTTGGCTCCACCCCCTACCCACCTCCCAGTGCTGCCTCTTTAAGAGAAAACAGATCCAAATATAATTCTGTGGTGTTAAGTAAGTTATATGGAATTTGTTATTGATAATAGGAAAAGCAGTGAAAAAGATCTCCTACAGCCATCAACAATTGATCCCCCCCACCAACAGAGACCCTCAGCAACAAGAGATGCCCTGCAACAAAATACCCCCTAGCAAAAACAGGTCCACCCCAGGAACAATATTACCTCCCATCAGCAACAATAGATCTCCGAGCAGACAGCATTAATAGACCCTCTAGCAGCCAACAACAATAGACCCTCCCCCCAACAGTAGATCCCCCTACGAATTATCCAAAATAACGAAACACCTAAACAGATGGAACGGAATGAATTAAAAAATAATAATAACAATAAAAAGTTTTCATTATTATTGTTGTTTATTATTATTAATTTGTTACGTTCCATTTGATTAGATACGGCATCCATTATTCGTAACTTCGGATGAATTCGTATTCATTACGTTCACTAACAGCCAAATTTGAAAGGAAAATTCCAATACCTATAATAGTTAGTAATAGTCAAGTTATTATTAGTTAGTTACTATTTCAGATTTTCGAATTCCGATTTTACTAATTTTTGAATTTTTGAATTTACTAATTTACGAATATTCAAATTTACGAATTTTAGAATTTTGGAATTTACAAATTTTTTAATTTACGAATTTACAAATTTACGAATTTTTGAATTTACAAATTTTAGAATTTTTGAATTTACAAATTTATGAATTTACGAATATTCAAATTTACAAATTTTTGAATTTATGGATTTTTGAATTTTTGAATTTACGAATATTCGAATTTACAAATTTTTTCATTTACGAACATTCGGAAAAAATCGGTAAATGGATTTTCGTTAATTCGGAATTTGTCGAAATTCGTTAAAAAACAAATTCGGAATGAAACTAATTGCACATGTCTAGAGCCGGTACACCTGTGCAAGACCGAAGGGAAGGCCGGAGATCAGATCTAAGGTAGCTCTACCTGCATTTAAATCTTCAATGAAAACGACACGATCAATCCGCCGGCACCGATCATGTGACCAGGGGTTGCCATATTCAACAAAAGGAAAGTCTTTTAACTCTGAATAATATCAAATAATAAAGTAAAAGGGCAAATAATGAAATGAAAGCCTTTTTGATTTCCACTTGCGGCGCTCTCGTTAGGAATACAACACGATGTTCCGGCTGCGGCGCGGCCTCACAATTCCCCGCCGCAGAATTTAAATGGTTTATCTGCTTCTTCCAGGACGTGTTTCATTTTTGCACAACCCGGCCAAGAGTCGGAGTCGTACAGACGGTCTTTGTTAGCCAATAATTTACAAGTGATTTCCCCGAGGCGCGCCGGCACAAATGTCGCCGGCATCCATCAAAGTGTCGGGCGAACTTACTGCTCACAAGCTTCTATGCGTCCCTATGACATTTTACCGCCTTGCCCGGCAAAAAACACGAATTCACTGCACAGCTGTGACCGCGATGCAACCGCCGCAAACCTGGGAAACAGCTCCGGTGGTGAACACTGCGCCGGGACATGGCGAGGAACCTGAGTGGCGGCAGATCCCGCCGTATGGTTTCATATATATATAGGGAATAATATTTGATTCAATGACGTTTTTACAAATCACAGAGGTATTCCGGAATTCATCAAGGATTTGGTGCAATCAGAGGCGACCTGCGACTTCCAATGTGACACCTTGATTGTTTATTTATTTATTTATTTAAGGTACTTATATAGCGCCGTCAATTTACGCAGCGCTTTACATATACATTGTACAGTCACATCGGTCCCTACCCTCAAGGAGCTTACAATCTAAGGTCCCTAACTCACATTCATACATACTAGGGACAATTTAGACAGGATCCAATTAACCTCCCAGCATGTCTTTGGAGTGTGGGAGGAAACCGGAGTACCCGGAGGAAACCCACGCAGGCACAGGGAGAACATGCAAACTTCAGGCAGGTAGTGGCGTGATTGTTCTATACTGTATATTAGTGATCTCCAAACTGCGGCCTGGGGACCGGATGCGGCCCTTTGCTTGCTTTTATCCAGCCCTTGGGGTGCTGTTTTATTCACTGACATCAATGAAGGGCACAATTCCTACCAATGACATCAACAATGGGGCACAGTTCCTCCCATTGACACCAACAATGGGTCTCAATGACACCAATGATGGGGCACAGTTCCTCCCATTGACACCAACAATGGGTCTCAATGACCCCAATGATGGGGCACAGTTCCTTCCATTGACATCAACAATGGGGCTCAATTACACCATTGAAGGGGCACAGTTACTCCCAATGACACCAACAGTGGGACCCAACGACACCAATGAAGGGACACAATTCCTCCCAATGACACCCACCAATGGGGCCCAATCACACCAATGAAGGGGCACAGTTCCTCCCATTGCCACCAACAATGGGGCCCAATGATACCAATAATGGGGCACAATTTCTCCCAATGACAGTCCGGCCCCCCTAAAGCCTGAAGGACAGTAAACTGTCTATCGGGTTAGAAAGTTTGGAGACCCCTGCTGTACATGATAAGCATGCAACAGCAACTCTCTGACATGGAAAAAAGGGATCGTGTCAGGAAAGCTCTGTCAGGAGACAGAATGATACCCGCAGACAATTCTCTGTTTCCTAAACCTCTCTAAGAAGGGGCGCGTTACCGCGCGCTAATGTGCACGCGCATCCATGCACATGCATACACACCAATATGCGCAAGAATGCCGCACATGCTGTGACAGATAAAGCTGCCAAATGGGTTATTTAAGCTGGATCAGTACCCAGGATCAGTGCTGTCTCTGTTACCTCTTATCTGCATCTGCTCCTGAGTTACTGACCCAATTTTCACACCTCAACACCCAAACATTTTGGTCCTGCTACATTTTTTGGGTGGTATTGCAATGCAAACCTCAGAAGTTAGAGTACAATAACCCCCAACATTGGTGTCAGTGGAGGCAACAATAACCCCCAACATTGGTGTCAGTGGACAAAATAATAACCTCCAACATTGGTGTCAGTGGATGCAACAATAACCCCCAACATTGGTGTCAGTGGACACAATAATAACCTCCAACATTGGTGTCAGTAGAGGCAACAATAACCCCCAGCATTGGTGTTAGTGGACACAATAATAACCTCCAACTATGGTGTCAGTGGATGCAATAATAACCCCCAGCATTGGTGTCAGTAGAGGCAACAATAACCCCCAGCATTGGTGTTAGTGGACACAATAATAACCTCCAACTATGGTGTCAGTGGATGCAATAATAACCCCCAGCATTGGTGTCAGTACTATTAACCCCCCTTCTTAGTAGTCTCTGGCAGTAAAATGTAACCCCCCCCTCCTCCCCTTCCCCTGTGGTCATGGCAGTGCAGTTTAACCTGCCAGTGGCAGTGAAAGTTAACCCCCAATCCCCCAACAACCATATTGGTAGTTACCGACATTGAAATGTAACCCTTATCACCACTCACCCTGCCTAATGCCCCGTACACACGGTCGGACATTGATCGGACATTCCGACAACAAAATCCTAGGATTTTTTCCGATGGATGTTGGCTCAAACTTGTCTTGCATACACACGGTCACACAAAGTTGTCGGAAAATCCGATCGTTCTGAACGCGGTGACGTAAAACACGTACGTCGGGACTATAAATGGGGCAGTGGCCAATAGCTTTCATCTCTTTATTTATTCTGAGCATGCGTGGCACTTTGTCCGTCGGATTTGTGTACACACGATCGGAATTTCCAACAACGGATTTTGTTGTCGGAAAATTTTATAGCCTGCTCTCAAACTTTGTGTGTCGGAAAATCCGATGGAAAATGTCCGATGGAGCCCACACACGGTCGGAATTTCCGACAACACGCTCCGATCGGACATTTTCCATCGGAAAATCCGACCGTGTGTACGGGGCATTAGTGGTTAGTGACAGTGAAAGTTAACCCCTCCCCCACCACCCCAATTGGCTTCCCCTCGCATTGGTGGTCATGGCAGAAAAAGTTATTTCCCCAATCCTCCTGGTTGGTGCTCACCTACCCATCACATACATTGTACATGCAGTTGCTGTACAATGTATCATTTTAGGAGTTTGTTCTTGCAGACTTGTAGAGTCATTGACTTTAATCCAAAGGTGAGAGAGTAAGAGAAAGACCGAATGTTGGGCTTGTGATAAGCGAAAGGAACGTAAAAGTTGGAGTTTTGGACAAAAAAAGGTGACTATTCTAATCTATTCTTTTCTATTCTATTGAAATTTGAATTTATTCTATTTGAATTTTGGGAAATGGTTATATTCTTTCTATTCTATTGTTTTTTAAATTCTATTATTTTCTATTCTATTATAGTCTATTCAATTTTTTTTTATATTCTATTCTTTTCTTATGTATTCAAATTTATTCTATTTGAAATTTGAATTTCAGAAGATGGTTATATTCTTTCTATGTTATTCTAGTCTATTCGTTTCTTATTCTGTCCTTTTATTTTCTATTCTATTTTGTTCTATTAGGAAATTGAAAAAGCTATTCGAATCCAAAAACTTTTTGAATTTGAAAACTATTCGTAAACTTTTCGAATATGATTTGAATTCGAAAAGCATTCGAAAACGATTTGAATTTCGTCTGAATTATTTTTTTTTTTAGTCATTTTGGATTGGTTTAAATTCGGTACTATTGCAATTTTGAAATATCGAAGAACGAAAATCCGTCCGAATTTTAATTCGGAACGAAACGAACCGCACATGTCTAGCAACAACATGCTTTCTGACCTGTGGCGGGAAGGGATGCGCACCCATTGCAGGAACACGTCTGTTCAGGATAAATCAGCCTCAGCCAGCTCCGGGAAGACACGAGACGCGACATACACATGATTCCATTCCAGACGGTAAATGAATGTTATTAGGCGGACTCTGATTGTCATCCCGTACAATCATCTGACCACTGTCACCACGAATTTCTCACTTCTCCCAAGACGGTTTCCTGAAATTAAACCTGACGTTTTCCCCTGTTGTCTTCCAGAGACTGATGAGACCCGAGGAATCTCATACACCAAAAAAACGAGGATGAATTACTTTGAGGGGAGTTCTATTTTTGAGGGAAAGAAAATGTGACTCCCATTCCCACAGGACTACACTAAGGGCTTATGTTATGTAAAAGGAAACTCCAGCCAAATAGAAACATTTTCATGTAAGAGATACACTAATTGGTGAACCATTTGTAAGCCCCTGATTATCACACATACAGTGGTGAAAGTAATGATTTGATCCCCTGCAGATTGTGTAAATTTGCCCCACTTACCAAGAAATGAAGGGTCTATAATTTTTTATCATAGGTGTATTTTATATGATAGAGACAGAATATCCACCAAAGTTCCAGAAAAACACACATGACACAGATGTTCTAAATTAAGTTGCAGTTCAGTGAGTAAAAAAAGTATTTGATCCCCAAGCAAAACACGACTTAGTAGTTTGTGGAGAAACCCTTGTTGGTGAGCACAGAGGTCAGACGTTTCTTGTAGTTGGTGACCAGGTTTGCACACATCTCAGGAGGGATTTTGGTCCACTCTTCTTTACAGATCTTCTCTAAATCCTTACCGTTTCTTGGCTGTTGCTTGGCAACTCAAAGTTTCAGCTCCATCGATACATTTTCTACAGGATTAAGGTCTGGAGACTGGCTTGGCCACTCCATGACCTTAATGTGCTTCTTCTTGAGCCACTCCTTTGTTGTCTTGGCGGTATGTTTTCCTTATTAATGTACATTAGTACATTAATGAGGAAAAACATTTAATTAAATGGTTTTAGCAAATGGCTGCAATATAACAAAGAGTGAAAAATTTAAGGAGGTCTGAATACTTTCTGTCCCCCCTGTATGTGTGGTGTGGTGTCCCCGGGCTTCATCCACACTGAGCCCTGAGACCAGTCATCCCCATCCTGACACCCAGACCAGAGGAGTCATCCCCATCCTGACACCCAGACCAGAGGAGTCATCCCTATCCTGACACCCAGACCAGAGGAGTCATCCCCATCCTGACACCCAGACCAGAGGAGTCATCCCCATCCTGACACCCAGACCAGAGGAGTCATCCCCATCCTGACACCCAGACCAGAGGAGTCATCCCCATCCTGACACCCAGACCAGAGGAGCCACCCCCATCCTGACACCCAGACCAGAGGAGTCACCCCCATCCTGACACCCAGACCAGAGGAGTCATCCCCATCCTGACACCCAGACCAGAGGAATCATCCCCATCCTGACACCCAGACCAGAGGAGTCATCCCCATCCTGACACCCAGACCAGAGGAGTCACCCCCATCCTGACACCCAGACCAGAGGAGTCACCCCCATCCTGACACCCAGACCAGAGGAATCATCCCCATCCTGACACCCAGACCAGAGGAGTCATCGACATTCTGACACCCACACCAGAGGAGTCATCCCCATCCTGACACCCAAACCAGAGGAGTCATCCCCATCCTGACACCCAGACCAGAGGAGTCATTCCCATCCTGACACCCAAACCAGAGGAGTCATCCCCATCCTGACACCAAGACCAGAGGAGTCATCCCCATCCTGACACCAAGACCAGAGGAGTCATCCCCATCCTGACACCCAGACCAGAGGAGTCATCCCCATCCTGACACCCAGACCAGAGGAGTCATCCCCATCCTGACACCCAGACCAGAGGAGTCATCCCCATCCTGACACCCAGACCAGAGGAGTCATCCCCATCCTGACACCCAGACCAGAGGAGTCATCCCTATCCTGACACCCAGACCAGAGGAGTCATCCCCATCCTGACACCCAGACCAGAGGAGTCATCCCCATCCTGACACCCAGACCAGAGGAGTCATCCCCATCCTGACACCCAGACTGGAAGAGTTTATATATGTGTGTGTGTTTTGGTGTTTTTAAATTCATTGAGGCTAGGTTCACACTGCTATGAATTTTATTGCGAATTTGAGCCGCTGCGATCGCTCAAATTCGCAAGTCATTTTCCATGAGTGCTGTTCACATCAATGCGTTGCGAATTTAACCTGCGTAAAAAAAGGGTCCTGTCTGAGTTTGATCCGTGTGCGATGCGAATTCAGCTCCATAGATTGCAAAATTTGCTGTAGAATCGCAAGAAGACACAAAGAATTCGCAATGCAAATTCGCAACGCAATCGGATCAAAATCGCGCTAAATTCGCACTGCAGCAGTGTGAACCTAGCCTAAAGTGTATTTTTTAAACAAAAAATTGTGTTTGAAAAAACGCTGCACAAATTCTGAGAAGAGAGAGAGTATCACGGCTCCAGGTGGGTCAGATTAAAGTAAAAGGCATCTCCTTCAGCCTAGAAGTCCAGGTGCTGGCAATGCTGTAGCAGTTAGACATCAAAGAAATCCTGGACAGCCGCACTCCAAAAATATTTGCCTTTATTCAATAAAGTGTCATCCAAAATACAGGTCACAGCAGTGTGGAACAAAGCTAAATTAAAAAAATTGCAATAATCGCCATTTTATTCCCTAGGGTCTTTGCTAAAAAATGAGTAAATAATGTTTCGGGGTTACAAGTAATTTTCTAGCAAGAAAATACTGATTTAAACTTGTAAACAAAAAGTGTCAGGAAAGGCTTGATCTTCAAGTGGATGATGTTATCAATACTAGTATTATATAGAACTTATGCAGTTCTTTAGTTCTTTACATGTTTTACATATTATATTTTTGTTTTGGGGTTTAGCTCTACTTTAAAAGTAAGAAAAAAATACAGCAGCTTAGAAATGTTTTGCAGTATCACATTCTCCCGAGTCCCAGCAGTTCTGCAAAGCTTGAACCCCACTGACCCATTCACCCAGATCTACTGAAAACAACCAGATAAGATTGCAACAATGTAACACAATCATTTTCCTGCTTTGCTTGTATCCACAGGAAGGAACTTTTCCAGAACATATTTACATAATACAAATCTTGTATAACAATATCTCCTTTATCTCCCGATCTTCCTTGTAACGGATTCAGCCGTTTTCTATTACGCGCGATCTGAAGATTAAGCGAGAGGCTCCTTGCGATTCCGGAGGATGGAGATGACTATCACAAAAAAAAAAGAGGGATTGAAAGATAACCCGCCGGACCGACCCGACGGACGAGGAAAGACATGAGACTGGCTGGTGTCTTTGATCCGCGTGTCAAATTTTTACATCCTGGCCGGTTTAAGATCTTCAGCTCAAAAACAATTATTTATCAAGCTGGAAATCTTGGCTGGGATTAGTCTTCTTTCCCCGGCATACGGCAGACGCCAACGATAAAAGAGAAAAACAACGCGTACGTTTGGAAAACAAAAACGCCGTCCAAAAAAAATACACAAAACTTCCTGTGAATATGTTTTCAAAAGCACTTCTGTAAAAATTTTGATAAACAAACAGGATGATGCAATTCAGAGCAAAACACTAAAATAATTGGACATTACATCATGTGTTTATATCCAAATTAGAAGCCAGCCTGTGGCCCAATCCCACTCCTGAGCCTCCTACACCTACAGGGTGAGATGAGTTGAGTTGATGGCCCTTCAAGTACCTGCCCCCCCCCTTTCCTTGGCAAGCTGCCCCCCCCCCCCCATGTTAAGTGCAGGTGGCCTGGTATGGTTCGGAACAGGGAGGGGGCGCTCGCTTGTTCCCCCCTTTTCTGGCCTGGTGTGGGGGTTGTTTTTCAGGGGTTGTGCTTGGACCCCCTAAGTTCCAGTGAAGGGAACTCTTAAGGCGTCAGCATACCAAGACATTTTGGACAATTTCATGCTCCCAACTTTGTGGGAACAGTTTGGGGACGGCCCCTTCCTGTTCCAACATGACTGCGCACCAGTGAACAAAGCAAGGTCCAAGACATGGATGAGCGAGTTTGGGGTGGAGGAACTTGACTGGTCTGACCTCAACCTGATAGAACACCTTTGGGATGAATTAGAGTGGAGACTGTGAGCCAGGCCTTCTCGTCCACCATCAATGCCTGACCTCACAAAGGCGCTTCTGGAAGAATGATCAAACATTCCCATAGACACACTCCTAAACCTTGTGGACGGCCTTCCCAGAAGAATTGAAGCTGTTATAGCTGCAAAGGGAGGTCCAACTCAATATTGAACCCTACGGACTTAAGCCTCGTACACTCGATCGGATTTTCGGCAGACAAAGCGCCAGACTTTTGTCTGAAGGGCCTGTGCCTGGATTTTGTCTCGCATACAAACGGTACACAATTGTTGGCCAACGAACACGAACGTAGTGAGGTACTACGTGGAATTTCAGCTCTGGAGCGCCACCCTTTTGGGCACCTTCTGCTAATGTTGTATTTGGTGAGCATTGATTCCGAGCATGCGTTTGTCCTTTGGACTTTTGTGTGACGGACTTGTGTACTGACCATCTGAAAATTGGACAGCAGACCGCTGTCCACCGAAAATGTACTAGCCTGTCATCCAACATTTGTTGGTGGAAAATTGGCCAACAATTGTCTGATGGAGCGTACTAACGGTCGGATTTCTGTCATCACACAATCCCCTGCCGAAAATCCGATCGTGTGTACGAGGCTTAAGACTGGGATGCCATTAAAGTTCATGTGTGTGTAAAGGCAGGCATCAGAGGTTGGCGTCAGCCTATTGTATTAGGGTGTGTACCCCAAATCTCGAACACACACACCTTTCTCTACAGCCTCTGATGCACTGGACAGTGTATGAATGGGAAGTGCTCTGTGCTGAGCAGTTTACTACGCTTCAGTTATAAATGAACACAGCGGGTGAGTGTGTTCATTTAGAAAAGGAGGGGGCAGCTAAATGACATATTGATTAACCCGTTCTCCCCACTCTCCATTCTGAAACATCCCCCACAGCCATACCTCCCAACATTTTGAGTTGGGTATGAGGGACACCTACTAGCAAACGTATGTAGACATAGGACACGCTCCCGGCCACACCCTCTTAAAGAAGAATTAACCAAAACAAAAGGTTAATCAAATCCACAAGAGCTTTTTTTTTTTTTTTACCATTACTATTTCTTTATACAGTGGAACCTCGGATTACGAGCATAATCCGTTCCAGGAGAATGCTCGTAATGCATATCAAAGTGAGTTTCCCCATAGAAGTCAATAGAAACAAAAATAATTAGTTCCACATTGACTTTAATGGCATGCAATACTGCATGCGGCCAGAGGTGGGGAGGGGTGCTGGAGAGCCACGGAAATGGCCTGAAAGGCCCGAGGACACCTCGGCTGACCTCGGCAAACCTCGGAAAGACTCCCTGACCTTGGGCCTTTCCGTGCATTTCCGAACGGCGCCGCTCGGCTCCGGCGCCTCCCCCCCACCTCAGGCCAAATGTGGTACTGCACGCGCTTTGACCTGAATCGTGCTCGTTTTGCGAGACAACACTCGTGAGTTACGATTTTTAAAAATACAGTGCTCGTATTGCGAAACGCTTGTTAACCGCGTTGCTCGCAATCCAATTGGCTTTTAAAATTTACAAATGCAGCAATTTAGAATTTGGATGAAAGGTTTAGCGCTGGGAAACACTTTTTGAAAGATAGAAAGTGCATTTTATATACAACTATATAGATCAGACCAACATGAGGGACACATGAGGAGGAAAGAGGGACAGAGGGACATTGCTCCAAATCAGGGACAGTTGGGAGCTATGCCCACAGCAGCCGGGGGGGGGGGAGAGCAGAGGAGGGAAGCTAGTAGCACTGATGGGGGGGAAAAGGTGAACCACATAGTGATTAGTGGCACACCCTCTTTGCACGCCTATGGCAGGCGTCCCAATACTTTTGACAATATAGTGTATATCGATCTACAGATAACCCCCAAAGATGATCATAAAATTTTTATGTTCAATTGAGTATCTTCCCATCATGGTGACAGCTTGATCTGCATCATATTCAGTTTTTCCATATCCTGATGTACGATTTGCTTACACATACCATCCATCTTATATTATATTGCGACATGGAGATATGTGCTTATATTATTGTTAAAAAAAAAAAAAAGTAAAAAAAAAAAAAAAAAAATGTTTAAAAATGTTTAACCACTTCCGGACCGCCCTCCGTCGTTATACGTCGGTACTTTGAAGAGGGATATCGTTGTTATGGCAGCAGCTAAACGCTATAACCCCGTTATCCTCTTCTTCAGTGAGCGGTCCTGTTTAAGATAAAAGTGGTCTCTGCGGCGGATTCGCCTCGAGATCACTTTTATAGGCAGCGGGAGAGGGGCCCGCCACGCTCCGGTGCCCTCCGCCGCTTACCGGAGCCACCGGCAGCGGCGGAGGCGATCGGATCTTCTCCCTTGCTGGGCATGGAGACGAGTGAGGGGAAGATGGACCCCACCCGTCTCCATAACAATGCAGGGTGGAAGCGACGTCATAACGTCACTTCCACCCATAGCTCTTAAAGGGACTTTTTTTAAATTATTTTTTTAATTGACATTTTTTTTTTATTGCATTTTAGTGTAAATATGAGATCTGATGTCTTTTTGACCCCCCCAGATCTCATATTTAAAGCGGGGTTCCCATTAAAAAAAAAAATAAAAAAAATAAAAGTCAGCGGCTACAAATACTGCAGATACTGCAGCTGCTGACTTTTAATCGGACACATACCTGTTTCCAGGGTCCAGCGAAGCGGGGGATTGAAGCCCCGCTCCCCCCCCCCCTCTGCTCGGTGGCGCTGGCATTTTAACTGTGGCTGCCCGGCTGTGACTACACATGCGCGAGCTGTGCCGCACACCGTCACTGGCCGGGCAATCATCTGGAGCCTGTCACATGTCCCAGATGATTGACAAGAGAGAGGGTGGAAAGGCGATCTCCCTTCCTGCGCCGAGGGAAGTGACATCAGGAGCCCAGGCGCTGAAGGAGGCAGACTACGAGGGAACCCCTAGCAACAGGCATTTAGAAGTGAGTAAAAAAATTTTTTTCTCCAAATGTTTTTTTTTTTTTTATTTTTTTTAAGCACATTACTAATTTTTATTTGTTTTTTGTTTTTTTTTTTGGGGGGGGGGGGGTGAAACTCCACTTTAAGAGGTCCTGTCATGTTTTTTTTTCTATTACTAGGGATGTTTACATTCCTTGTAATAGGAATAACAGTGACAACATTTTTTTTTTTTTTTTTAAACGGTGTAAAAATAAAAAATAAAAGGTAAAATAAATAAGAAATTTTTTTTTTTAAAGGCGTCCCGACGAGCTCGCGTGCAGAAGTGAAAGCATACGCGAGTAGCGCCCGCACATGAAAACGATGTTCAAACCGCACATGTGAGGTATCACCGCGATCGGTAGAGCGAGAGAAATAATTCTCGCCCTAGACCTCCTCTGTAACTCAAAACACACAACCTGTAGAATTTTTATAAACGTCGCCTATGGAGATTTTTAATGGTAAAAGTTTGTCGCCATTCCACGAGCGGGCGCAACTTTGAAGTGTGACATGTTGGGTATCAATTTACTCGGCGTAATATTATCTTTCACAATATAAAAAAATAAAATTGGGCTTACTTTACTGTTGTCTTATTTTTTAATTCAAAATAGTGTATTTAAAAAAAAAAAAAAAAATGGGCTTGTAAGACCGCTGCGCAAATACGGTGTGACAGAAAGTATTGCAACGACCGCCATTTTATTCTCTAGGGTGTTAGAAAAAAAATGTATAATGTTTGGGGGTTCTAAGTAATTTTCTAGCAAAAAAAACTGTTTTTAACTTGTAAACAACAAATCTCAGAAAGAGGCTCGGTCCTTAAGTGGTTAAATGTAACCATATTGCTACACTTAGAGGTGCCTTTCTTCTCTTTTATACTCAGTTGTGACATGACGCTACTTGTATATCAAGACAAAATGTATTGAAAAATGATGCTTGTCTTGCAAAACGCTCTCAAACCAAGGTTTTACTGTATATGCTTATATTATTGTTATTTGTAAAAAAAAAATAAAAATTTAAAAATGTTTAAATAGATTGAAAATGAATTTTGAAACAACGTTAATGTAAATAATCTTCTATGAGATTTTATTTATACATTTTAATTGGATTTCATTACTAATATGGAAAAAAAAAGAAAATGAGCTAAAATACAAATACTTTAAACGTTTCAAAAGAATTGTATCCTTCTTGTTACAGATTCACAATATAAAGGTTTAAACAAAGAATGAAAAAGAAGAAGAAGCAGAGAATGATACAGGGATGGGGGAGGGTGACTTCAATTGTTTGCCACGAATTTGCAAGTCTAAAACGCGGAAATTTCTCTGGCTGTATCGGCGTTTTATGTAAATCCAGCCTGGGACCCCCTATTGTCGCCATCCAATCTCGCCCATTAGTAACGCGCACAGGTGTGCGAGTGTCAGCTTCGTTTTGCTGGAAGTGCGCGAGAGAGCGGAGGCGAGCCAGCCATTCTCCCGGCGCACAGCTGCTCCCCCGTGATTACGTGTCGTCTCCAAAGCCATCTCCGGCGCATTAAAGTTAAATATTGCAGCCATCCCAGATGCGATGCGCCGGGGATTAGCCGGAGTCGGGCTGCGCGGGAATGCGCTCGCTCCCTGGAAGTGGCGCGGGGGGGGGGGGGGACATATGTTAGATGGCGTACTTATGCATGGAAGAGGTCGTGATAGATGGACGGTGTCGCTTGAAATTCAGGCGGCGGCGCGGCGTCCTGTCTGCGGCCGACATCCACTGCTAGGACGCGGATTTTGGCTAGTGTATCAGTGTCTTAAAGGATCCGTTAACGCCACTTCAAAAAGGGTTTCAATATTTTGGATTCTGCTGCTTTCAGTAAAATAAAAAGAAGATCCATTTCTGTGCTGACAAGAAGCATGCTGATAGGAGGAGAGAGTAGAGTGATGAGACCATCACTGCACTGTTTTTTTTCTTTCACTGTCTAGTCACAGGTGGGTGGGAGGGGTCTAGGGCAGGGCCAGGACAAAGGGTGGGCAGGAGGGGCCACTGCCCTGGGCACTGTGGTATTATAAGAGGTGAGGGGATGCCACAAGGAGATTGGGGGGGGGGGTGATTTGTGTTGGGAGGGGAAATCCATGGGATGGCAGAGGTATGAATTGTTCTAGGAGGGAAAATTTGGGGGAGGGGGTGCTAGAAGCTGTGATTGGGGGGTTGGATTTTTTTTTTTTGGAGGGGTGGGGGGTGGGGATTTGTGCTAGTAGAAATGATTGGGAGTATTTGGGCTAGGAGTGGAAATTGGGGGGGGGGGTGCTAGGAGGGGGGGTGGGGGGAATTTGTGCTGGGAGGGGGGATGGGGAGGATGTGTACTGGGAGGGGAAATTTGAGGGATGGAGGATTTGTGTTGGGAGGGGGAATTCATGGGATGGCAGGGGTTATGAATTGTTCTAGGAGTGAAAATTTAGGGGAGGGGGTGCTAGAAGCTGTGATTGGGGGGGGGGGATTTTTTTTAAGGGGTGGGGGGGATTTGTGCTAGTAGAAATTATTGGGAGTATTTGGACTAGGAGTGGAAATTTGGGGGTGGGGGTAATTTGTGCTTTGGAGGGGGGATGGGGAGGATTTGTACTGGGAGGGGTAATTTGAGGGGTAGAGGATTTGTGCTAAGAGGAGTGTTTTTTTGGGGGGGGTCGATTTGTGCAGGGAGGATTTGTGGAGAAAGAGGATTTGAGCTGGAAGGGGGGTTGGGGGGGGTCAGAGATTTGTGGAGGGAGGGGGGACTTCAGCAGGAGGGGATTTGTCCTGGGAGGAGGAATTTATGCTTAGGGGGTACGCATGCAGATTAGTGCTCAATTTTATTTTGGTGGGGGGGATTTTTGCTGACATATAATGCTCATACATCTTGGGGGGGGCAGTTTGGCACATTCGCCCTGGGCTCTAGGTGACCTTGACCCGGCACTGGACTAGGGTGACCTGGGCTCAGAGGAAGTGGGTTGAATGATGCTGGCCATCAGACCGAGGACATCTAGTGGCAGAAAAAAGTACTGTAGGAGAAATGCCTTGATTGAGGTGAACATTGTAGCAAAAGCTGACTTTGTCATTTTATCTTTTAACCACTTCAACTCCAGAATACCCCCCCCCCCCCAACCGGGCAATTTCTTGCAATACGGCACTGCATTACTTTAACTGACAATTGCGCAGTCGTGCGACGCTGTACCCACATCAACATTTGTGTCCCTTTTCTTCCCACAAATAGAGCTTTCTTTAGGTGGTATTTGATCACCTCTGCGTTATTTATTTTTTGTGCTATAAACAAAAAAAGACCGCCAATTTAAAAAAAAAAAAAACAAAACAATATTTTTTTCTTTCTGCTATAAAACATAGCCAATAAAAAAATGTACAAAAAAAAATTCTTCTTTAATAATTTAGGCCAATATGTATTCTGCTACATATTTTTGGTAAAAAAAAATCCCAATAAGCGTATATTGATTGGTTTGCTCAAAAGTTATAGCGTCTACAAAACTAGTCATGGCGGCGATCAGTGACTTATAGCAGAACTGGGGCGGACAGTCGGACACTAACTGACACTTTTGACACTTCTTTGGGGACCAGTGACACTAATACAGTGATCAGTGCTAAAAAAAATATGCACTGTCACTGTACTAATGACACTGGCCGGGAAGATCCAAGGGGTTAATTCTGTGCCTAGCTGGTGGTTTACTGCTGTGGGGGAGGTGCTTTTACTAGGGGGAAGGCATGGATCTGTGTTTTTTTTTTTTGCTTTGCAGGAACACAGGATCCATGCCTTCCTTACTGACAGAACAGCGATCTTCCTACTTTACATTGGCAGACTGCCGTTCTGCCTGTGTACAAGTCCGCAGGATCCGCTGTGTAAAATCACAGCGGGGGGTGCGCACCTGCGCCCGCTTCCTGGAAGTGCAGGATCACGTATGTGTGTATATATATATATATGATCCTGCGCAGCGGCCCTGTAGCAGTAAAACTTCTATGGGGCGGTCAGCAAGTGGTTAATGAGCTATTCTTTTTTTATCTTCTTATTTTTGGCTGGATTTCGGCACAAAGGTGTCAAATAACAAAGCCCCATAGTTAACCGCTTCAGCCCCGGACCATTTGGCTGGCCAAAGACCAGAGCACTTTTTACGATTCGGCACTGCGTCGCTTTAACTGACAATTGCGCGGTCGTGCGACGTGGCTCCCAAACAAAATTTATGTACTTTTTTTCCCACAAATAGAACTTTCTTTTGGTGGTATTTGATCACCTCTGCAGTTTTTATTTTTTGCGCTATAAACAAAAAAAAAAAAAAAGAGCGACAATTTTGAAAAAAACGCAATATTTTTAACTTTTTGCTACAAAAAATATCCCCCAAAAATATATAAAAAAACGATTTTTTTCCTCAGTTTAGGCCGATACGTATTCTTCTACATATTTTTGGTAAAAAAATCACAACAAGCGTATATTGCTTTGTTTGCTCAAAAGTGATAGCGTCTACAAAATAGGGGATAGATTTATGGCATTTTCATAAATATTTTTTCTTTTTACTAGGAATGGCGACGATCAGCGTTTTTTATTGTGACTGTGACATTATGGCGGACACATCGGAAAATTTTGACACATTTTTGGGACCATTGTCATTAATACAGCGATCAGTGCAATTAAAAATGCATTGATTACTGTAAAAATGTCAGTGGCAGGGAAGGGGTTAACACTAGGGGGTAGTGAAGGGGTTAATGTGTGTCCTAGGAAGTGTTCTAACTGAAGGGGGGAGGGGACTGTGTAGGGGAGATGACAGATCGCTGTTCATACTTTGTATGAACAGAGGATCTGTCAGTTCTCCCCTCAGAGAACCGGAAACTGTGTGTTTACACAGACAGATCTCGGTTCTCCGTGTGCCCCAATTGATCACGGGAGCCCGGCGGTGATCGAGACCGGGCACTCGCATTGGCTCGGGGGGGGGGGGGGTGCACGCGTGCCTCCGGCGGTGCGCACGCGCCCCCTAGTGGCCACAGGGCGAAGCGACGTTACATAATGTCGTTTCACCCAGCCGTGCCATTCTGCCGCAGTACAACTGCGGAGGGCTGGTCTGCATGTGGTTAAAGTAAACCCGACTGCTAAAATCTCATAGAAGCTTTAACATGTTCATATCATTTCAAAAGTCATTTCAATATTTTTTTTAATTTGCTGCTATTATTAAAACAAGGTGCGGCTATATAGCCACTGGATCACTTTTACATTGTAGGGAATCTCCAGCTGCAAAGATTTATACCATGATCCTGGCTGTAGTAGCTGCAACAAGGGCTGCTGTCTGAAATCACGGGGAACCCATGGGGGCCCGTGGGGGCCCCATACAGCCTGTCTCACAGGGCCCCTCCCTTCCCCGCCGAAAGTGATTGGGGACATAGATTTACCAGCAGATATGTGAAAATGTTCCTACTCTGAGTAGATAGAAATTGTGTCTAATGACAAAGGAGCGTGATTATAATGTGCAAGACCAGCCGCAAAACCTAAAAGTGTTCACAATACACAAAGCTCAAGATAAATAATAAAGTGATCTCGCGCGAGATCATTTTATTGTTTATCTATAGATTTACCAGTCCCTTTCTTTGCAGCCTCAACAGCACAAATGAATGAACAGGAAACTCTCTGAGGCTTCCTGGCTCATTCACAAACTGAAGCATAGTAAAAAAAAACATAGTTTACTACGCTTCAGTGACGAATGGACACAGGAGTGATTGTTACCGATCCGCAGTTACTCACTGCGTTCATTCAGGAAAGGAAGGGGCCAGTAAATTAGATATTTACTGGCCCCTTTCTCCGCTCTCTATCCTGAAACATCTCCCTTTGTGCTGCCTGTGGGAGAGGGGAGGAGGGAAGCCGCAAGTGCTGCGGGGGAGGGTGGGGGGGCAAGGGTCAAATGAAAGGGGCACATATGCTAGGACCAATTTCCTTCAGTGCAGCCAGAGGGAAAAAGAGAAAGAGAAACTGTCAGCGCTGCAGAGAGAGGCAGAAGAGGGTCAGTGACTGCAATAAGACAGTACAGCCTGGCCCCCCCCCCTTTTGAAATGATGGGGCCGGGCCCACTACAGGAGGGCCGGCTTTACTTCCTTATCAGCGGCCCCTGGCTGCAACCATGATCCTGGTGTAACCTCTTCAACTTGAGGCTGTATACCTACAGCCTACAGGCGGGACGTGGTTAAAGTGACAGTACATATATAACAATCACATGCCTGAGCGCCGTCACATGACCAAGGGTCACCATCAGGGGTGGACTGACAACTCATGGGGCCCCCGGGCAATAGGAGAAGATTATGGGGCCCCCGGGGATTAGGAGATTATGGGGCCCCAAGGCAATAGGAGATTGTGGGGCCCCCAGGCAATAGATTATGGGGCCACACAGTATACACACACATACAGTATACACACACAGTATACACACACACACATACAGTATACACACAGTATACACACAAAGAATACACATACACACACTGAAAAGGTACTGGAGAGGCGGGGCAGCTATAATCTTGGGATTTAAAAAAAAACACAGATTTTTACATACTGTCCCTGGTTTTATTGAGGCTGGCAACCCTGATGGGGCCCCTTAGTGGTATGGGGCCCTCGGGCAGTGCCCGAGTACCCGAATGGTCAGTCCGCCCCTGGTCACCATTCACCATTGTCACCATTCCCACTGATCTCAGCACTGACTGTGACAGACAAAGGGGACGGCATGGTGCCAGGAACGGGGGCCTTTGCAGAGACATGATCCCTATGTTGCGCATGCCGTGTCACTTTAAATGCATTCAGAACAACCTGACAGTGCAAACATGTAACAATGTAATAGAGCCAAATTTATATCAATACATGTTTTTTGTTACATTGTTAACAATTCTAATATCCCTTCAGATGAAGCCCCGGGCCTGTGTAGGGTGGTCTGGATGGTGCACACGCAGCTCGCTACATATGAAATATTAATTGTATCTCCTTCGCTCTCTCCCGGCGGCTGTCACCGGCTGACTCTGCTTAGGATCAGCATTGATTGCGGTTTTGCTGACGCCAGTCTTTACTGCCCTGTCAGCCTCCGTTAATAGAATCACAGGACTTATGAGACGGCTATAAATCACAGACAAGACAGCAGTGCAAACAGTCGCCGAGCATCTATTTAATACAAGCCAATAAAATGTTTCCTTTAACAACCAATCAGAAGGTTTGATTCACATTCATCGCCTCCACTGGACCAAAGACAGCTAGAAAACCATTGGCTGCTATAAATGGCACAGATGTAGACTATAACCAATATAAACACTATATTGTCCATAATCAATATATACACTATATTGTCCATAACCATTATATACACTATATTGTCAAAAGTATTGTGACGCCTGCCTTTTACACGCACATGAACTTTAATGGCATCCCAGTCTTAGTCCGTAGGGTTCAATATTGAGTTGGCCCACCCTTTGCAGCTATAACAGCTTCAACTCTTCTGGGAAGGCTGCCCACAAGGTTTAGGAGTGTGGGAATATTTGACCATTCTTCCAGAAGAAACCTGATAGAACACCTTTGGGATGAATTAGCGTGGAGACTACGAGCCAGATCTTCTTGTCCAACATCAGTGCCTGACCTCACAAATGCTCTTCTGGAAGAATGGTCAAACATTCCCATAGACACACTCCTAAACCTTGTGGACGGCCTTCCCAGAAGAGTTGAAGCTGTTATAGCTGCAAAGGGTGGACCAACTCAATATTACATAGTAGGTGAGGTTGAAAAAAGTCCATCAAGTCCAACCTATGTGTGTGATTATGTGTCAGTATTACATTGTATATCCCTGTATGTTGTGGTCATTCAGGTGCTTATCTAATAGTTTTTTTAAATGATCAATGCCCCCCCCCGCTGAGACCACCGCCTGTGAAAGGGAATTCCACATCCTTGCCGCTCTTACAGTAAAGAACCCTCTACACAGTATAAGGTTAAACCTCTTCTCTTCTGATTTTAGTGAATGGCCACGTGTCTTGTTAAATTCCCTTCCACGGAAAAGTTTCACCAGTACGGTATTTGTAAATTGAAATCATTTTCCCCTCTCAAGCGTCTTCTCCAGAGAGAATAAGTTCAGTGCTCGCAACCTTTCCTCATAACTAAGATCCTCCAGACCCTTTATTAGCTTTGTTGCCCTTCTTTTTACTCGCTCCATTTCCAGTACATCCCTCCTGAGGACAGGTGTCCAGAACTGGACAGCATACTCCAGGTGTGGCCAGACCAAAGTCTTGTAGAGCGGGAGAATTATCGTTTTATCTCTGGAGTTAATCCCAACGGACTAAGACTGGGATGCCATTAAAGTTCATGTGCGTGTAAAGGCAGGTTTCCAAATACTTTTGACAATATACAGTAGTGTATATGTAGCACTACCCCCATAGCAGCACGCTGGATAGGATGAGACCTCTGCTCTTTGCCTCGACCTTCTCAAGAATCTCCCCTCCGACACACCAGGTTGAGGGTACAAACATGCAATATCACAGGAATTCACTGAAAGTAACACTTAGTGCCCAGTAGTAGTGCTAGATCAAAGAACACAGGCAGCCAACCAGGTAGTAAAGGCCAACGTAATATCTTGTCACTCAATCTGGTTGGCAACTGGGCAAGTATAGAACGGACTAACAATGGTAATAACACAATTCAACATACAAAGTGATTAACAGGAAAGACAAGGCATAGGATGACATCTGGCATCCAGATCAGCATAAACAGTAGACAGGCCACCTCAAGTGCAGCAGTGAGTCGTAGTAAAGCTCAATCCACCGAGTGCTGGAAATATACTGCTAGAGAACATTTATGGTGGCAATGCTAGTCCTAGACTGACTGGGTATGCACTGTCCAAAAGAAAAAGGAGGAGGATGGTAGCGGATGGGGCAAGGGAACAGAGGGGGGGCTTGCAAAATAATTATTACAGGAGGGGCAGTCCTTTGAGATGTTCTTCTGCCGGCTATCGTTGGGGCCCTTTAAGAGTGTCTTTGCACCTAATCACAGTCCCAGTTAGCCTGCATTCAGTATACTGTAGTTATGGTATAGTCTCGGCACAGGTCCAAGGTCGATGTTGTTCAGTCACAGAGGCTCAGCATTATATGTGGGGGATATCATACAAATACAGCCTGCCTAGGACCACCCACTCCTCCATTATCTACTTATCAAGGCATTTTGATGAGAACTCCTCCCGAAAGCCAGCCCATTGCTTGCATGGGATCTGGGGACTTTTAAGAGGAGTATTGAGGCGAGGGTGCTGCGATGTTTCAAGAAGTTTCTGTACAGCTGGCCGGCCCCTCCCCCCAGCCATGATCTGCCTGCATTGCATAGAGATCCAGTGATGACATAATTGGATCTCAAATGAAGCATGTCATGAAAACCAAAAGATTTTATGTAAAAATGTAATTAACATGTTGATGGGAGGAGGAGCCAGGGAAGGCAATCTATAAGCAGATTAAATTTCAGAATAAAATACAGGGTGCATGTTCTTGTGAAAAACTTCAACAAAAAGCATTTAAAAAAATAAATAAAAAAAAATAAAAAAATACAGGGTACAATTACGCCAAATAAATAAATACAAAATAAAATTAATAAAACTAAATAAATAAAACTAGCAAAAAAAGTGTCCTAATGCACCAAAAAAGACAATAAAAGGTTGACAAGTGTATCAATTTATTTTTTTTTCTGTACGTTTTATATTTCTTTTGGATGATCTAATAATTAGAGCTGTAGATACTTTCATTAGATATAACTGTAGGCATTGTAGACATTTACTCGGTAATAAAAGGGCCATAAAGTGCCTACAGACACTACATAGAAACCAGCTGTGCATGTACAATCCAAATGTCGAACAATTAAGAAACAATTTCTGTACAAATAAGGAAATCTTAATTGTATTTATTTATTTATTTAGGCAGTTCTAAAAAAAAAAAAAATCTGCAGACTGAAACTTTTTTTTTTTTAAATAGTAAATGACAAAATGGCTCTCGGTACTTGAAGGCTTTTTCGCTTCCATGGCCCAGGGGCAGCGGGGGAGGTGTTAAATCATCTGTGCAGAGTTAATTCAACGCCAGCTGGCCCTGATCATTTAATAAATACTATGATGAATGTCCGCCGAGACCCGGGGCTGGTGACACCAGATGCACCTTACAAGACTTTCTGACCTTGATGAATGGGGCCAATTTCTCCAATCCAGCCATTAAGTTCCTCATTGATCTTCATTTGCCAATAGCAGAAGCTGGAGCCAAGTTGAGAGAAAAACAGAGGAGGCGCAGACGTCGGCCCCCTAGGGCCACACTGCAGGGGAATCAACGGATCTTTTGAAATGCTTTTTTTTTTTTTTTTTTTTTTTTTATAGATGCAAGCAATCTCCATTGGCCCTTTTAGTACTGAGAAACTTTGTGAGCCTTTCATGGTTACTGTGTTTCCTCCAAAAAAAATCTATTTTGCAGACTTCTACAATTTAGAAATAGGCCCATGTTTGCTGGTCGGAAGAGCAGTGTGTACAGCATGCATTTACACAATGTTCAGCAGCTTTCTTTGTAGCCTTCAAAGTGTCCTTCAACTCCAGACCGGCAGTGCTCAACAGGGATATTAACCCAGCTATCAGGGCTGGGTCAAGGGGGGTGGGCAGAAAGGGCAGATGCTTCAAAGTGAAGGTACAAAGAGGGCAGACCCAACAACCTATGCTGCTGAAGTCATGCACAGCTCAAGGGAGAAAGGGGCACAATTTTCCTTTTTGCTGTGGCGCAGCGTTATTTTTCAAGATGCCCTATGTGGAATAAAGTTTGTGGACATCTGACCATCACAGCTACCTATGTGACCAAAAGTATTTGGACCGTCCTCCAAATTCTTGAGTTCAGAAGTCTCCAGTAAAGTGGTCGTGGTCTGGTAATGCTACAGCATACAGAGATATTGTAGACAATTGCTCTCTTACAACCTTGTGGTAACAGTTTAGGCAAAACATTTTTCTGTTCAAGCATGACTGTGCCGCTGTGTACAAAGCCAGCACCATAAAGACATGGTGTGATCAGTTTTTTTGTGGAGGAACTCGACCGTTTTGCACCTCAACCCTACTATTCACCTTTTGGGATGAACTGGAATGAACACAGTCTTCTCATCCAACATCTCCATAAGGGCATGGCTTGATGAGTTTGGTGTGGAGGAACACATATGACCTGCATAGAGCCCTGACCTCAACCCTACTGAACACATTGCGGGTGAACTGGAATGAACCAGGTCTTCTCATCCAACATCTCCATAAAGACATGGTTTGATGATTTAGGTGTGGAAGACCTCATGTGACCTGCATAGAGCCCTGACGTCAACCCTACTGACTTGGACTGCTGGTTTGGAGACAGGTCTTCCCATCCAACATCAGTACCAAATGGGCACAATTTCCCACAGACACTCCAAAATCTTGTGGAAAGTCTTTCCAGAAGACTGGGGGGATGTTATAACCATAAATGGGACCAACTCCATATTAATGGTCATAAGCAGAGTCAACTCCATATTAATGCCCAGTGGTTTTGGAATGGGATGTCCAACAGGCTCATACAGGTGTGATGGTCTACCAACTTTTGGCCATGAATATCTCTTGTCCTCTGTTTCTTTTAGTTCTTTTACCTCTTTTTTTTCTTTTTTTGTTTCATAACTGCAAAGGGGAGAGGGATTCCATATTGATGCCCATGGTTTTGAAAACGGGATATCCAGGTTGGGAGTCAGATCTACTTATCTTACTGACCTTCTCATCAGTACCTGATCTAACAATTGGACATACATTCCCACCACATACACACTCCAAAATCTTGTGGAAAGTTGTTCCAGAAGAGTGGAGATGGTTAAAGCTGAAAAGGTGGGGGATTCCATATTGATGCCCATGGCTTTGGAATAGGATATCCAGGTTGGGAGTCAGATCTACTTATCCAACTGACCTCCTAATTAGTACCCGACCTCACAAATTAACATAAATTCCCACCACATACACATTCCAAAATCTTATGGAAAGTCTTTCCAGAAGAGTGCAGATGGTTATAGCTGCAAAGTTGGGGGGGGGGGTCCATATTGATGCCCATGGATTTGGAATGGAAAATCCAGGCTGAGAGTCATGTCTTCGCATCCAACTGACCTTCTCATTAGTACCTAAACTCACAAATAGACACAAATGCCAACAGACACATACAAAACTCTTGGGAAAAGCCTTATGAGGAAAGAGAAAGCTGTTATACCCTTAAAAGGGGGCCGAGTCCATATCAATGGTTTTTAATCCATAATGTCCAACAAGCTCTTGTATCCAAAAATATTTTATTGTTAGTCTTGTCTATGCAGTCATTTAGCAAGGATTCCTAAATGCACCCCCTGACATAGAAATATTTGGTAGACCCCACAGATCTGTATATGAATTATAATCATAAAAATATGGAATACCAAGTATGCATAAATGTGGAAATTACACCATCTGTCCATTCCAAAAAAAGATGACTCAGAATATGCACTAGATAATTATCTTATACAGTTTCCTTTTCAAGAAACCTTTTTTTCCTCCTTTGAACATTTGTGACTCTCTTTCCAAGTTAAGTTTCCTTCAAGTCGTTTAGGACGTGTGAATAGAGGAGGGAACATATGTACGGGTAATTTCCAAGGCGTTTCGTAAATGTTAATACTGCTAGGCAGGAGGGGTTCCGTTCCAAATTCCCCATCACAGCTCATCAGGCGCACGCTAAATTATCAAAGTAGTAATTAAGCGGTTTAATATGGTTTGCAGCATGTGGAGAGGGGTGCAAGGGTGCAGGCGCGCTCCAGGCTAGCAAATCTCATTCACAGTACAAAGAAATACAGCTTGAGGAAGGAGAAATGGGGTCTTACGGAAAAATCAAGATGTTGTTCCAACATGAGGAGCCGCTGAAAGCACCAATGATAGCCAATTAAAGGACACCCAAGGAAAAGCAATCAGAGATTTGATAACACTAGCCAGGAAACATTGCTGAAGTCAGAAACTTTAATCAGAAGATACGGCCGGGCTGGTGAAAAAAATAAGAATGGGACTCTAATGTCTGAAGTCCTGGAGAGGCACCCGAGTGGAGCTTTGCCTTCAACAGCCGCATCCATATCAGCTGAAGTAGGGGTGGGTGGAATGCTGATGATGTGCCATCTGTGTAATTTGTAAAAAGAGAAACTCTTGAGTGCCGTTCGGTGTAGCCGCCTTACCAAATTACTATAAAAAACTACCTATAACAAATATAGCCAGCTGCAAATAAAAAAAAAATCACACGCCCCAGTGCTCCTACATAACATAAATGAATATCACGCTAGCTCCTATGTATAGAATAGAATAGATGTGAAATAATCAGAATTCTCTTAAGTAATGATTACAATTAATATATACAGTATACATTGCAATAGTGTGGTCTGTGAAGTAAAAGTTCAATAAATTAAATAAAGTCACCAAAACTTTTACCACATGCTCAATGTGTCCACAAAACTTGGAGCTTCAATTGGATATATTGACCCTTTAGTTATAAAAAGGTCAAAGGTGCTTTTCACCAGAGAGGTGAGTATGACAGAACTAACGTGCAACTTGGCTAGTTCCTGACCATGGCTTATCTCTACTGATTCCCTGCTTGATCTCAGGTAGTTTCTCCTGACCATGGCTTGTCTCTGCTGATTCCTGGATTGACATTAGGTAATTCCCGATCATGGCTTGTCTTTGCTAATCCCTGGACTGACCTATGGTAGTTCCTTGACCTAGGGCAGTTCCCGATCATGGCTTCTTTCTACTGATTCAAGGTTTGACCTTGACTAGTTCCTGACCATGACTTGTCTCTACTGATTCCTGGCTTTACCTCAGGTAGTTCCTGACAATGGTTTGTCTCTACTGAATCCTGGATTGACCTAAGGTAGTTCTTGATCTTGGCTTATCTATGCTGATTCCCGGCTTGACCTTGGCTAATTTTCCTGACCATGGCTTACATCTGCTGATTCCCGGTATGACCTTAGTTAGTTCCTGACAACGGTTTGTCTCTGCTGATTCAAGGTTTGACCTTGGCTAATTCCTGACCACAGCTTGTCTGTAATGGTTCATGGCTTGACCCTAGGTAGTTCCTGACCACGGCTTGTCTCTACTGATTCCTGGATTGACCTAAGGTAGTTCTCGATCATGACTTGTCTGTGCTGATCCCCAGCTTGACCTTGGCTAGTTCCTGACCATGGCTTATCTCTGTTGATTCAAGGTTTGACCTTGGCTAGTTTCTGACCATGGCTTGTCTCTGTTGATTCAAGTTTTGACATTGGCTAGTTCCTGACTATGGCTTATCCATAATGATTCCTGACTTGACCTCAAGTCTCTGCTGATTCTTGGTATGGCTTCTGGTAACTACTAACTATGGCTTATCTCTGCTGAAATTCGGGTGTAAAAACTCATCTTGCCTCCTGACTATGACTCTGCCTGCTACCCTGTCTGCTTGTTTTTCTCCTTAACCACCAACCACTGCCTATCCATATCTCACTTCCAGCCTGTTGTGTGTCCCAGTGTCCTGATCTGCATCTCCCCGGAGATTTTTCCTGTGGGTCTGCACAAGCACCTCATAGTCAATTCTACCTCAAAGGAGCTTCCATGGACTGGGCTATTGGCACTCATACTATTATGTGCCCCTTCACTCCCTATGCTCAACTCCAGGGGTGCCTGGAGTAAGGTATAAGGGAAGCCCTCTGGTTATCTCGGCCTGCAACCAGGTACTTGATAAGTCTCAAAGAAGGCGAAGGCCTTTCCACCGAAATGTGTTGGCTGTACTTGATTATGGATTTTGTTTAATAAAGGATTTTAAACCAACCGCTCCTAACCACATATCCAGGATTCAATAATCTGATGAGTGATTCCTTTATTGTTATCATAGAGGTAGCAGCCTTATACTAGAACCAGGTTCTATCTATGCACATCACTTTCACAACAGCTTCACTTCCTGGAATGGAGAATGCCCACTCTTTTGTAATCACATGTAGCACCCTCTAGTGTACAATGTCTGTTAGGAAAATTTTGATTAAATTGGAAGTAAACCCATCCATAAAACAGTTTAATTTCGGGCACGTGCCAGAATGTAACACTCCCATTGGTTGTGCTCTCAACCAAACTGTCAAACCATCCAATGGCTGGTGTCATAACTGATCACATGTGCAGCATCCTGGCAGTTGTAGAATAAAAAAGAGACAAAGATGGCAGCTTCCTTAGCTGAAAACGATAGGGGGTTTACTTACACTTTAAGTGAGTCTGGGTAATTGCTGTGGGTTCAGATTCAGGTCAGGCTGGAAGGCTCTGCAGATCAGGTCTCTGTCGCCTCCCCTTGGTTCTGCAAATCCATAGAAACTTCTAGAAACTAGTGGGCGGAGTTACAGAGGCAAGGATCTGAATATTTATGGGAGTTTGACCAATCCCCAGGCAGGAGGTCTGACAGGGTGGTAAGATGGGCCCTTAAATATTGAAGAGCCTGGCCAGAAGGGTTGCTGTTGTTGGGTGGAAGATGGAGTGTTGAGACTGGAGTTGTGAAGCCTGTGAGGGGCCCCCCTGGGGCTGGGTGGCTCTGCCTCCAGGCTGGAGCTGAGGAGGGAGGAAGAGAAGCTACAGAGGGATCTCCACTACCCCACTGTTCCATCCAGGAAACACCTTGCCTAGTGTCCAGCAGGAGGCCTGAACAGCAGTCTATGCAAGCAGCAGGATTCAAGAGACAGTGTGAGTATCTCTACCTAATCACCCCCAGGGCCAATAAGTGAGGAGGCTGCCAGATGCAACATTTAGCATTCTTTTACATGAACCGAGTCACAGCTAACCTAACTCCCTTGCTCTGGGACACTTTTTAAGGCAGCAGATGGACTGATTACTGACTTTCTATGGAAGTTGGAAAATGTTTGTCTGCCAGGAATAGGGAGACCCAAAATCTAGCGACCCTAGAGGGTAGCGCTACACACATTAGAACCCATTCTCATTCTTTTCGGGTCGGTGCTACCATATTATTATTATTATACGCGATTTATATAGCGCCAACAGTTTACGCAGCGCTTTACAACATAGAGGGAGGACAGCACAATTACAGTTCAATATAGAAGGTACAGGAGGGCCCGGCTCGCAGAGCTTACATTCTAAAGGGAGGGGGGGTGGTACAAAAGGTAATAGATGCGGGGAATGATTTGATGGGGTGGCTCGGGGACAGTTGTTAGGTGGGTGTGGGATTGGCTTCCCTGAATAAGGGAATTTTCAGGGACCTCCTAAAAGTTGACATGGTAGGGGCTGATCGGATTTACCGGGGCAGGGAGTTCCAGAGGATGGGAGAGGCTTTGGAGAAGTCCTTAAGGCGAGCATGAGAGGAGGTAACAAGGGAGATAGAGAGCAGGAGGTCCTGGGAGGAGCGGAGGGGACGATTTGGGCGATATCTGCAGATGAGGTTGGTGATGTAGCTGGGGGGCGATGTTGTGGATGGCCTTGTATGTTGTGGTTAGCATTTTGAATTTTATACGGTGGGGGAGGGGAAGCCAGTGAAGGGATTGGCAGAGAGGATCAGCTGTCACGGATCGATTAGTGAGGTGTATTAGTCTAGCAGCAGCATTCATAATAGACTGAAGGGGGGAGGAGCCTGCATAAGGGTAGACCATTAAGGAGAGAGCTGCAGTAGTCAAGGCGGGAAATAATCAAGGAGTGATTATTTTGCTTTGTGGTGTCATATATTTGCAAGACTTTTAAAATATCTTTGGGCGGGAAGTTAGGAAAAAAATCCACGACACTGATGAAAAAAAAAAAGCTCAGGTTGTGAACATTCTTTACTCAAACAGAAACTAAAAAAGAATTAAAATGTAATTATCTTTAAATACAAATCAAATTGTTTCAATTGTGGTGACAGCCATTTTTTCTCATCTTTCAGCGGAGTATTAGACTTTGCTATGGCCTAATTGTACCTACAAAGTCACCTTAATCGTACAATTCTCTCAGGAAAAATGAAATCCGTTCTATAAAAGTGCTCACGTTTAATGGGGCCCCTGGTGCCTCTAACGGCCAGAGGTCTTCTCAGTGGTGCTCTGTCTGCCACACTGAGATACCAGCTTGAGATTCACCGCGTTCTTTGAAGTGCGGCATCCTTCATCTAGTTAAAGTCTTATAACTAAGCTAGCAGCACATGCTGACTCCTGCTTGAAGCGTCCTTCACTCCTGCCAGAGTCTGCAGCTGTCGCTGATCGGCAGAGCTCTTGGATCCTTCAATATGGGCTGTCACTCAAAGGACACCGAATTTGACTCTCTTCCTCCGGTGAGGCTATGACAGGACTTTGAAGGCCCTCGGAGATCACAGACAAAGTACAGCTTGTGACGTTGGGTTTCGGACACAGGTTAGCTGCACACATCTTGTGGGGAAGGAATGCGCTTTTCATGTATAAAACATCAGCAGAGAAGAGTGCTCAACATTTCCCTTAAATCCTCATCCGCTAAGTGACAAGGTGAAACCACAATCCTAGCTTTTGACTTTACTTGAGTGTCAATATAATGCCAGGGCTGAAAATGGCACAAATAAAAGCAATTACAGAAACTAAACAAACAAAAAAAAGCATAATATATAATATTACTAAAGTTAGCTAAACCAGAGATAATGTCAGAATGAACAAGCTGCATGTTAAAGTGACTGCTGCCCTCTATACTGCTTCCTTTTTTCCATCATTGAGGAATAGTAGCATCTAAAATGGCTACAAAAATACTGATACAATAATGCAGTTTTTTTTCTGCCCTTTTTCATGGCTAACTTGCAAATGTCAGCCCCCCATTCCTGAACCATACCACCACGCCTTTCAACATTGAAAGGGATACCTTGCAATTGCGTTGGAGGGCAGGGGTCCCTTCTCTACATCCAGTCCCCAAGACAATGTGGAGGTTTGCGGGAGAAGAAGTATAGGAATCGAGACGCGCCCCCAGATACAGTATCTGCCCATCTCCCAGGGAAGGAGTACAGGAGTACATTAATACTACTTACTCATTCCAACAAATGGTTAAATAAAAATACCCCCCTCCCCCTCCAGAAAAAAAAGGGGTTCCCGCTAAAATTCAAACCAGACCCTTATCCAGGGCATGTAGCCTGGGTGGCCAGGAAAGGGAAGGCAGCAAGCATGCGTCCCTCCTTACTGAACCATACCACTATAACTTTTTATATTGCTTGCAAAGGGGGATGGACAACACTCCCCTTCTTACAAGGCAACTTATCCCAATATTGGGGGACAAAGGCCCCTTCTATACATCCGGTCCCTAAGAGGATTAGGAGTACTGAGGGGGAGACTTAAAGAAATCTAGAACCCCCGCAAGGAAATGAGTACAGGAGTACCTTACCCATTCCCACAAAGAGATTAAATCAAATAAAGACATCCATAGTGTGAGAAAATCACTAGATAAAAATACCCCTTCCCCACCAAAAATAAGAAAATAATGTCCTTAATCCATTATTAATTGCAACATCATTTTTTTCGTTTTTTGGGTCATTCGTTATGATTGCAATGCGTAAATTCGTAAATTCGTACATTCGTACATTCATAAATTAGTACATTCGCACATTAGTAAATTCGAAAATTCGTAAATTTGTACATTCGAAAATTCGGAAACTTGGTAAATTCGAAATGTGAAAATCCAAAAACCCGAAAATTCGAAAATCTGAAATAACTAACTGTTAAATTATAGGTATTGGAATTTCCTTTTAAATTTGGCTGTTAGTAAACGTAACGAATACAAATTTATCTGAAGTTACGAATTATCCGAAATAATGAATGCCACATTTAAACAAATGAAACATAACAAATTAATAATAAATAATAATAATAAAAAGTTTGTATTATTATTAATTTTATTTATTATTATTAATTCATTACATTCCATTCGTTTAGATACAGCACTTGTTATTTCAGATAATTCGTAACTTTGGATACTGTAAATTCGTATTCGTTACGTTCACTAACAGCCAAATTTGAAAGGAAATTCCAACACCTATAATTTGATAGTTAAGTTATTATTAGTTAATTATTATTTCAGATTTCTAAATTTTTGAATTTTGCGAATTTACAAATTTACGAATTTACAAATTTCTGAATGTACGAATGTAGGAATTTACGAATGTACGAATGTACGAATTTACAAATGTGCGAATTTACGAATGTACGAATTTAAGAATTTACAAATGTACAAATTTATGAATGTACAAATTTACGAATGTACGAACTTACGAATTTTTGAATATTTGAATTTACGACTATCTGGAAAAATTTGTTAAACGGGTTTTCGTTATTTCTGATATTTCCAGATTAACAAATTTAAACGAATTCGGAACTAAACAAATTGCACATGTCTACTAGCCTCCATAAGGGTCAGCAAGTCTACAGCCGGGGCTCCTGGGTGCAGGTCTACCTCTCCCCGGCCTCCAGCTCTGTATAGAGACTCCACTTTCTGGGTACATCTGTATAGGTGTGTTGTGTTTGGCTCCCATTCCCCATATACAATAGGGCTCCTTCCAACCTGGCCTATAACTGGGTGCTAACTCACCCAATACATCATTGCAGGAGGCTTCTAACTTAAAGGGGTCCTAGCACCTGATGACATTGTCTGCTGTAACCAGACACTATTCTGGCACAGAGCCACCTAGTGGCAGACTAGCTAGCTTCACCTGCCTACACACACACACTGCAGGCTCCTCCCTCCCTGTGACATTTTGATACCAGGAACTTTCTGGCAGCTGCTAATCAGATGCATGCAAAAAGTTTGAATCTAATCGGTGATCCAGGAAGCAGAGATGGAGAGGACGGTGGGCAGCACAAATTCCAGTAATAGACCCACCCACTTCACAGGTGGGGAACCCTTTGAAATCTGGCTGCGGAGGATTAAACAGATTTTATGTTTGCACAGTTGAACAGTTGAATCTTTTACTGGACAGATTTAGGATTTCACAGATTGATTTCACTGGTTTTCTATTTCATGACTTTTTTGATTGGCCGATCTTCTAAGTGAAGCTGCTGCTGGACATGTCGGAAGCCTTTCCATGGACATATTTTTCCTGCCCGTTATGTGTATACTAGTCCCAGATGAAAAGTACAAATTATACATAGTTAGGGAACAAAGCCTTGCTCTGGAGCTCTCTACTCACCGATCGCTTTGTATTTGAAGAGAAGAAGCCTGGGGAACATAAGAGGAGCGAGGCCACATTATCGGCCGAGATCATACCAAAGAGCAGCGTGTGATGTGCGGGGAACGGCTCTGCCCGTCTTCTGAAGGAATTATTTGTGCAAGCACAGGGGCTGTCCAGCTACAGACAATGGGGTATTAAGGTACACAGTCAGATGATTTACAGCCCAAAAATCCAACGGCCACAATAAAAGCCAACGTCTCCGAGCGGCATTGCCGCCAGCAGATGAAACGGTTGTCTAAAATTGCTGATATACGAGGGAATCTGATCAGAGCTGGCGATGGGTTCTATGGTGCCCTGTGCAACATTGTTACACGATTCCTCCAATGAAAAGAAACAAAAAAAAGACAGAAAAACATATTTTATTCAGGATCGATGAAACCTCGTGCCACTAGACCTGGCATCTCTGGCTTGAAGGCCAGAACCCAAACCTACGGAAAACCTGTTCAATAGCTGGTTGGTGGAGCTGAGGTCAAAATTTAGCCCTCCCGTTGGGTGAAGCAGTACACATGAAACGTAAAATGAACTGCATGTGGCCAGTTGTAGGTCAGATGCCGGCAGCAGGCAGTTATACATCTACTTGTATCATACACTATACAGCATAAAAGATTTTCTGTAGGTTGTCAACTGAACTGGACGTGTGAAACAGATCCGGAATAAAGCAGTGGTGAGCAACTTACTTGGTATAGGGGCCCTTGAATAACATCGCCAAAGGGCCGCATGCTGTATAACGTTCACTGGATATAATGCTATAGAAAACTGATGGGAGAATGTGGAAATACTACAGAAGAGGGTCAGAGGGGCTAAATATTTGTTACAGGAGATAGTCAGGCTGAGGAAACATTACAGGAGATGATCGAAAACTCAGGACAAGAAATGGTCAAAGACTGAGTACATGCTACGGGAGATGGTATAGAGGAAACGCTTCAGGAGATGGTCAGAGACTGAGAAAATGCTACAGGAGATGGTCAGAGACTGAGAACATGCTATAGGAGATGGTCAGAGACTGAGAACATGCTGCAGGAGATGGTCAGAGACTGAGAACATGCTGCAGGAGATGGTCAGAGACTGAGAACATGCTACAGGAGATGGTCAGAGACTGAGAACATGCTACAGGAGATGGTCAGAGACTGAGAACATGCTACAGGAGATGGTCAGAGACTGAGAACATGCTGCAGGAGATGGTCAGAGACTGAGAACATGCTACAGGGAGACGGTCAGAGAGTGAGAACATGCTACAGGAGATGGTCAGAGACTGAGAACATGCTACAGGAGATGGTCAGAGACTGAGAACATGCTACAGGAAAAAATTAAACCTAAGCGCCTCTGGATAACCAAAATATTCAAATAGATTGCACAACAGTACACCAGCTGCAGTAAGAAAAAATAGCTAAAAGCAAAAATGTACAATATAAAAAAATTCACTGCACTTAGTGTTAGGTAATTTCTTTCCTTCATTTCCATCCATCTATATGAGGCATTTCTTCTGCATGAGACATCAGCCAACAGACTTCTACAGGGGTATGCCCACACGCTTGCAAGACCACACTAGAGATAGTCTGAGCACATCTGCACACGGATACGTTACTAGGCACGAGCACCTTATATCATCACTTATTGGGACTGTATAAGATACAGTATCTCACAAAAGTAAGTACACCCCTCACATTTTTAAAAATATTTTCTTCTATCTTTTCATGTGACAACACTGAAGAAATGACACTTGTCTACAATGTAAAGTAGTGAGTGTACAGCTTGTATAACAGTGTAAATTTGCTGTCCCCTCAAAATAACTCAACACACATCCATTAATGTCTAAACTGCTGGCAACAAAAGTGAGTACACCCCTAAGTGAAAATGTCCAAATTGGGCCCAAAGTGTCAATATTTTGTGTGGCCACCATTATTTTCCAGCACTGCCTTAACCCTCTTGGGCACAGAGTTCACCAGAGCTTCACAGGTTGCCACTGGAGTCCTCTTCCCCTCCTCCATGACGACATCACGGAGCTGGTGGATGTTAGAGACCTTGCGCTTTTATACCTTCCGTTTGAGGATGCCCCACAGATGCTCAATAGGGTTTAGGTCTGGAGACATGCTTGGCCAGTCCATCACCGCTTGGCCAGTCCATCACCTTTACCCTCAGTTTCTTTAGCAAGGCAGTGGTCGTCTTGGAGGTGTGTTTGGGGTCGTTATCATGTTGGAATATTGCCCTGCTGCCCAGGAGCACAGTGGTGGCAACACAAGTGAGGGCGGGTTGTTCTTGTGGACCATCAGTTTTGGATGGTACATGAGATAATCAGAGACTGAGCACATGGCGCAGGAGATGTTCTGAGTGTGAGGGTATATAACATAAGATGGTCAAAGAACAGAGATGATCAGAGATGGCAGACATGCTACAGTAGATATTCTGAATCTGAGGGCATATTACATAAGATGGTGAGAGACTGAGGACATGCAACAGTACATGGTCAGACAATGAGGAAATGTTACAGGACACATTCTGAGTCTGAGGACATGCAACAGGAGATGGACAGAGATGGCAGACATGCTACAGGAGATGGTCAGAGACTGAGGACATGCTACTGGAGAAGGAGATAGTCAGAGATGGAGGACATGCTACAGGAGATGGTCAGAGACTGAGGACATGCTACTGGAGAAGGAGATAGTCAGAGATGGAGAACATGCTACAGGAGATGGTCAGAGACTGAGTACATGCTACTGGAGAAGGAGATAGTCAGAGATGGAGGGTATGCTACAGGAGGTGGTCAGAGACTGAGGACATGCTACTGGAGAGGGAGATAGTCAGAGATGGAGGACGTGCTACAGGAGATGGTCAGAGACTGAAGACATTGTAATGCAAATAGACAAATAAGCACACAGCCAAGGAAAGCGAAGGCCACTAGAGAAGCATCAAAGGATCGCTTGAAGTACTGTTAAAAAAAATCATTTATAAGGAGCTGAGGCTAAAAGTTGATGGTATTGAATCCATGTACAGGCTCTGCAGGGTATATGTGTGGATACAAAAGACCTCCTATACAGACTTATCTGTGAATTGCTCTAAAAGCCAATATATTTATATGTGCATGTAGCCATCTGGGTGAAATTCTACTTTAATCAATAAAAAAAATGGGTCTTTTCAGGTCCTAACCTTTAGATGGTGATTATCGGGTGAGGTATCTCCAGATGTCATCAGGTTATATTGCCATAATAAAGTCACACCTAATTGGGCAGATGTGTTCCCTTAAATAAAACCCATTTATCTTTCCACAACCGTTCTGTGACACAAGCAAAGCTGCTGGGATATGGAAGTCATATGGAGCCGATCGAACAGGTGACTGTAAGGGAATAGCGTGGCTGACACATCAAAATAAAGGAGCATACCATCACCAGAAGAGAAGAAGGAGGCCCAGAGGTGACTGGAGGTGATGTGGGATTCATTGGGGGGGGGGTCTCTCCACTGGTTAAGCTGTGGAATCTTTAAACAAATAAGATTGTAGTGGCAGAAACAAAAATGCAATTTAAAGCCTTCCCGGGTCTATACGCCTGGGGGAGAATCAGATTTCCCGAACATGTGACCACTCTGATTGGACGTTACATTGGTCATAAAATCAGGAGCCAGCGAGAGACCAAGGCCTGTCTATGGCAGCTCAGCCACTGTGCTGGGAGCGTGCATTGAGCGCACTACCAACACAGAGACCTTAACCATCCATTGGGGTATATGTGTGCAATTTGGGCATTAAAGCCCACCCTCTTTGCCCAGCGCACATACTGTATAAAATAAGTGGGCAGCAAGAAGCTGCAATTCAGGCTAAATAAATATTGTCCTAATCCATTTGTCACGTGTCTTCTTCTTGAATCCTCTTGTGCTGCCTTCATTTATTCCCTTCAGATCTATGCATTAATCCAGTTTAAAACGTTCCCTCTGGCCAGGAGCTTCCCTGAGAAGAGACCGGTCACTGCTGCTCTCTCTCCTTGTGCAAGGTGACTGGTCTTGTCTCCGCCCCTCCTGTACTTTTCTGCAGGAAGTCTATAGTGGGTGAAGCTTGATTGACCCCTCCCACAGCCCCTCCCACAGCTCTTCTCTCTGCACTGATTATGTACAGCCATGTTTCTCAACTCCAGTCCCCAAGTACCCCCAACAGGAGTGGCGGCCCGTCCACAGAGGGTGCATGGGCGCCGCCTCCCCTATCCATGGGCCCGGCCCCCTGATCTACATATCTACATATTGGATGCCTAGCGCTTTGGCAGAAGACACGTGGTGGAGGAAGCTGGAGGAGCGGACACCGTAGCCGCCGTAGCCGCTGCCCGCACTCCAGGAGAGGACACCATAGCCCCGCCACACGAGCGGGTGAGTGCTGGGCCAGACCACCCACAAGGGGGGGGGGGGTGCTGTGCCAAGCCGCCGGGGGGGGTGTGTATTGTTTGTTTGACGCCCCCCCCCCCCCCCAAAGAATAACCCACCAGCCGCCACTGCCAACAGGTCATGTTTTCAGGATTTCCCTCACATGAAACGGCTGTGGTAATTACTAAGGCAGTGAAACTGATCAAATCACCTGTACAAAATAATGGATAGCCTGAAAACATGACCCGTTGGGGGTACTTGAGCACTGGAGTTTAGAAACACTGATGTACAGCACAGAAATGGTGTCACCGCATTCGGTTCTTGACCAGAGAAACATCTCCCATTGTCCCCAACTCCAAATTTTTCAGTTTCATTATTTCATTTTGAGTGCCGGTTCACACTGCAGCGACGTCCGACATCGGATGTGATTCACATCGCACTGCTGTGCAAATCACATGCGATCCCTGTTGCGATGCGATTTTCAGCCATACAGATAATAGGGCTGAATCCGCGTCGCATTTGGACCAAATCCGCACAGGACCCTTTTTTTTTTTGGTCCGCAGCAGAATCGGATCGCGGGGGTGTTCACACCCGCGCTATATGATTCCTGTCCGAATCTGCAGATCGCACTGCGATATGCGAACTGATTTGGGGATGTCATTCACTTTTAATTGACACTCCCAGCAGCTGGCATAGGGCAGTGTGAAGAGACACGCGAGGCGGGGACCCGCAGTGGATCCGTAGGGGTCCCGCATCGCTGCAGTGTGAACATGCACTAAATCCTGAAGTCCTCGCCAAGCCTTAATTCAGGTCACCTTGTGCATTCTATCTTGATATAATTACCATCTATTACTCAAGGTCAGTTCCGCCTGCCCCTTTGTCTTCCAATTCCTATTGTATGTGGATTGTGTATATTTTACCTGTACTGATTATATATACAATCAGTAGTGGCCTGTGCATTGTGGGCACATGGGCGCCTCCCCCCCCCCCCCCTATCCATGCGCCCGGCCTCTTTCAGGACAGCGGTCGCATGAACTCCTATGACGGGGGCAGGAGGGTTTTTTTTTTTTTTGAAGTACCTGATTAGAGCCAGAGGCTCTAATAGGCTTCAAAAAAGGGTAGGCTCGGGGCGCAGAAAGTGCGCCTTCATCCCACCCAATTGTGTGACCATAGTGAATGTATATTCGCTATTTTCACACCGCATTGCCTCCCCGCCAATCTAGAGGCAGGTCAGTGAGACCTGTTTCCTGATTGGCCAAAGCACCAGGCATCCCTATTGGATACTCAGTGCTTTGGCGGAAGTGGGACAGAGCGGAGGAAGCTGACTGGAGAGAAGACGCCGGAGAAGAGGACACCCGGTAAGCGCCGGTCCTCCTGCATGGGGTGTCCCGCGATCCATCCACGGGGGGAGGGGGGTTTGAGTGGGGTGCCCTGCGATCTAGGGGTGTCAGTGTTTGATGGGCACAGTGGCTGCAATTGATGGCACAGTTGCAGCATTTGTTGGCACAGTGGCAGCATTTGAGGGCACAGTGGCAGCATTTGATGGGCACAGTGGCAGCATTTGATGGGCACAGTGGCAGCGTTTGATGGGCACAGTGGCAGCGTTTGATGGCACAGTGGCTGTTTTTGATGGCACAGTGGCTGTTTTTGATGGGCACAGTGGCAGCATTTGATGGCACAGTGGTTGTGTTTGATGGCACAGTGGCAGCAATTGAAGGCACAGTGGCTGCATTTGATGGGCACAGTGGCAGCATTTGATGGCACAGTGGTTGTGTTTGATGGCACAGTGGCAGCAATTGAAGGCACAGTGGCTGCATTTGATGGGCACAGTGGCAGCGTTTGATGGCACAGTGGCTGTTTTTGATGGCACAGTGGCTGTATTTGAGGGCAGAGTGGCAGCGTTTAATGGGCACAGGGACTGCATTTGATGGCACAGTGGCTGTGTTTGATGGGACAATGGCTGCGATTGATAGCACAGCAGCAGCATTTGAGGGCACAGTGGCAGCATTTGATGGCACAGTGGCTGCATTTGATGGGCACAGTGGCAGCGTTTGATGGTACAGTGGCTGTTTTTGATGGCACAGTGGCTGTTTTTGATGGCACAGTGGCAGCATTTGAGGGCACAGTGGCTGCATTTGATGGGCACAGTGGCAGCGTTTGATGGTACAGTGGCTGTTTTTGATGGCACAGTGGCTGTTTTTGATGGCACAGTGGCTGCATTTAAGGGCACAGTGGCAGCGTTTGATGGCACATAGGCTGCATTTGAGGGCACAGTGGCTGTAATTGATGATTTTATATATTTGTATAGTGTATGGCCATCTTTATACAAGTGCATAGGAGGGAGTGGACAGAAACCTTCCCACATGCGTTTTTTTTTTTTTGCAAGGTGGGGAGGCGTTTTGGAGCATTTTTACTCATCACACATAGGGGAGCCCACCCACCTGAATGGGCCACCCTACACGCAGCAATCGTCCCAAAGAAGCTTCAGAACATTTTTTTTTTAAGAGCGGAGCTTGGTGCGTTTTTTAGTGCGATTTTTAGTGCAGCGCACTTCTGAACTGCAAGGAAATGCACAGATACGAATGGAGCCTCGTTGTTCTTGTGTTATCGCACCAATTTCACTTTCAGGCCCAATTCGCATCTAGCATCGTGGGGATCGAACGTTTTGTGTCTCGTTTTTTCCTGTGACACGCATGGGGCAGCCCGTTGATTTCATTTGGCTGCTTACATGTGGTTAATGGGACATTATGGCGTTTTTTTGGGTTGCGTGTTTTTTACTGTGCGTTTTGCGGCATTTGCCTCTCATTTTCTCACATGGCAAAATGTGGGGTTGCTTCTGCGTTTAGTGTGCTGTTACCAATTAATGGTACTGAAAGCGCAACTAGTAATTTTTGGGTGCATAAACATGGCCATACACTATACAATCTGATTGTGTATTTAGTGAGAAGGGTGATCACTGATTGATTGCATTTCATTTAAAAAACATGCAGCTGGGAATGGGAGGGTGGATGATGTAGGGTGTGTGCTAATGAGGTCATCTGGTCAACTCCTTCCTGTGTCATAACCTTTAGTCTGATCAGGAAGAAGACATTACTAATGGAAACATCTGGAAACATGGATTAGGACAAAAAAAGTAAGTGACTGTAGATTTAATGGAAAGCTTTGATATTTTTGCAAAAAAAAAAGTACATGAATGCTATATTGGTGCATAGGGGAGCTGGAAATTAGAAAAAAAAAAGTGTACAAGAGGCGAACTTACTCTTTAATGCTGCACCCGTTTTGGTTGACTGTCGCTGTGCCCAATCCATGCATATACCATAGGTGTGGGCAGCTCATTATATTAGGGTGTTTATTATTATTTTTTACAATATTGTTTTTGAATAATTTTTTTACAATTTTTGTAGAAGCCCCATTGGGGAGGGCTTTGGTGAAATATCAGGAGTCTAAACTCCATGTCTCACTTTTGAGACAGAGAAAGGGACAGAAGACAGAGATTGCCCAGTCTCTTTCTCCGCAGCCTCAGCACAGGACAGTAAATGAGAGGGAAGTGTGCTGAGCGGCCTCCCATTCATGCACAAACTGCAGCATAGTAAATACAGTTTACTATGCTGCAGTTATAAAGGAACACAGGAGCAATTGGTACCGAGCCATATTGACATATTTACCCCCCCCCCCCCACTCTGCATCCTGAAACATCCCCCTGTGTGCCTGCAGCAGCATCTGGTGGGAGACAAGAGGGAAGCCGGCAGCACTGTGTGTGTGTGCAGGGGGCGGGGCAACAGGGGGAATCTGTAGCCTATGGAGTGATTAGGGTGTGCCCGGGAACGCCCTCTGTGCACGCCTATGTCCTTACTATTTTTCCCCATACTTTGTTTCTTAGTTTCTTCAGGCCCTGATGAAGTGGCAGTAGACAGCCCCCTAAACCTGTTGGCTTTCTATATACAAATTGTGTTTGGACTTGAATATTTTGGTGTGAGGCTTCAATTCTAAATTGATCAACCCCCTTTAGGATAGAGCAGGGGGGTCTCAAACTGGTGGCCCTCCAGCTGTTGCAAAACTACAATTCCCATGAGGCATTGCAAGGCTGACAGTTCCAAGCATGACTCCCACAGGCAGAGGCATGGTGGGACTTGTAGTCTCGCAACAGTTGGAGGGCTGCCAGTTTGAGACCCCTGGGCTGGAGCATGTATGTCAAGGTCAAGTCTAAGGATGGGCCGCAAATGCAGTTGCACCTTAACCTGTGTGTAGGCAGGTGGAGACTGCAGTATATCCTCCAACCTGAAGGTGGCAATGTGCCATTTCTTCAGGCTGCCATCTTGGCATCCCGTTGAGGATCAACTGTTCCCTGCTATGGGCTCAAGGCAGCCATCTTGGCAAAGTCAGCAGGATGACAGATCCCTCATCCCCCCAGTGATGGGTGTAGCGAAAGGGACGACCATGGTGCCTTGTAAATAGATAGCCTATTCTTTCCCACCTGAACAAGTACCTCTCCCTAATGCTACTTCTATGCTCTCCCTAACTATTGGGGGCTCTGTCCCCATCTTACGCCCACACTATGCAGAATTTCTTATTTATATAATTCTGTGTCGAGATGGCCGCCCAAATCTTGCAGGATTTCAGTATCCACTAAAATATGCCATAAGAGAAAAACTCACCCAAGCTCAATCGCTATATAGTAAAGTTGGTGTGTAGAGTAGTCGGTGCTCTGGCTAAGTAAGCTCACAAAAGATCCATAGAAAATACAGTCCGGCAACTCGACAGCTTCTCCATAGAAAATATTTATTTAGGCATTACAGCAATGACATCATCCAAAAAATGACGTGTTTCGGCCTTAGGCCTTCATTAAACGCTTTGATGAAGGCCTAAGGCCGAAACGCGTCAGAGTTTTAGATTATGTCATTGCTGTAATGCTTAAATAAATATTTTCTAAGGAGAACCTGTCGAGTTGCCGGCCTGTACTTTCAATAAAATATGCCATCCTCCCCAATATGGTTGCCTGGAGCCCATATTAGGGAACAATCAGCGGGGCTCCTGCCATCATGAAGAAACAGCATATTGCCACTTTTCGGTCTGAGGATATACTGCACCTCTACCCACCTACACATGACTCTGATGGATATAAATGGTAGTTGAAGACATTTTATAAACTTTGGTCATCTAATGATGACAGGCAGTAGGTAGGGCAGCAACTGTCAGACCACCAGGGGCCTGACATCCTCTGCGAGGTAAGTCTAATTGAGACAGCAAGAAAAACCTTTCATAGGAAAGCTGACCTATTTGTAATCATTTAAGAAGAAGATACAAATTCTTGCATGAAGGTAGTAACTGATTCGTTTAATACTATGGATAGATTTGCTGGAGAATTTATTGATAATCAGCCTGCTGAGATCAGCTCGATCCATTATACCTAATCATCAGGATTCTACTCCATCATGGCGCATCAATTCTTCTCATAGAAAAACTCAGCCAGAGCTGCAGAGAAATGACTGCAATGAAACTGACAGGTGACCCGTGAAAGGACTACAGACCCTCAGCACACAACGGGAAGAAAGTGAAGGAGAGTTCATGTGTGTCATGGACTTCCATCAGGAAGATGGCTGCAGAGAGGAATGGCAATTCCCCCGCTGACAGGGATCAGCACCCTCCGTACACCAGGTGACATGTTTTTTTTTATGTAAAGAGGGGTTGTGACCGACAAGCTTAAGTTCCCTTAAAAACTTAAAAACTGATATCATACATATGATTGCTACACACGCCAGTTTGTGAGAAGTGTTACCACCGAGGTCAAGCTCAGGCAGGTAATAGAACTGTGCAGGCTTTCTTAGGAAGTATTTACTGTATATTTCCATCATATTTGACTTGTTTAATCAAAGAGGTCCAATTATGCCTCCAAACACCTTGTCATATCAACAGGTGACCTCAAATGCTGTCTTTTAGCTTCTGAATGCGAAATACCAGGATCTTGGGAAAGCTGAGCAAGGGGTATATCTTCATGGGATTTGGGATCCTAAACTTTCGGAGGAACCCTGAAAAAAATCATGAAGGATCCTATAAGAAAGATCCCATGAGAAGCGTTCAATGAGAAGGTTCTCAAGTGTAGGGTCCCATGAGAAGGATCCCATGAGAAGGATCCTGTAAGGAAGATCCCATGAGAAGGATTTGATGAGAAGAATCCCATAAGAAGGATCCCATGAGAAGGATCCATTGAGAAGAATTCCAAGAGAGGAGACCCAAGAGAAGGATCCCATGAAAAGGATGCCAAGAAAGAGAACCCAAGAGAAGGATCCCATGAGAAGGATCCTGTAAGGAGGATCCCATGAGAAGGATTTGATGAGAAGAATCTCATAAGAAGGATCCCATGAGAAGGATCCATTGAGAAGAATTCCAAGAGAGGAGACCCAAGAGAAGGATCCCATGAAAAGGATCCCAAGAAAGAGAACCCAAGAGAAGGATCCCATGAGAAGGATCCTGTAAGAAAGATCCCATGAGAAGGATTCCAAGAGAGTTAACCCAAGAGAAGGATCCCACGAGAAGGATCCCATAAGAAGGATCCCAAGAGAAGGATCCCAAGAGAAGGATCCCATGAGAAGGATCCCAAGAGAAGGATCCCATGAAAAGGATCTAATTTAAAGTCATCCTTGTCCAGCTAAACCTGTAGGACATTGTTCTTTCTATGATTTTTTTTAATAGCTTTCAACTTCCATTTTTAAATCAGGGGTAAAGGGACACTAGGTACAGTAAAAGATTTCAGCCTTATACAGCAAACACAGATGTACAGTTTATACAAGACTTTAAAGGGAAACTTCACCCCTATTGCAATTGTTTCCCCCTCTTACACTGTCTGCTGGGTTAACCTCAAAAACCCACTAACACTCCAGCAAAACACTCCAACCTTGTGTAAGTCACTGGCACATCACATTGCACCACCCTGGCTCCCACGTGCCATGGTGCATGCATAGTGCAGTAGGTAATTATACGGTGTGTGAGCAGTGTAGCTTAGATTACCCAAAGCTTCCTGGCATGCATGACATTAGTATCCCAGGAGGCTTTGGGTGGGGGGAGGGACATCAGCCAGTAGGGCAGGGCCATGACCCACAAAAATGTTTATTTTCTGATGGGGTGGGGAAAGAGGAAAATGACGACAAGCCATTACAGAGAGTGATGGTATGCTTTAAAGATACCAATCTTTAAAGATAATCAATCTATTCTATTCTAACATGACTGGCAGACAACTAATTTTGTATCTATTCAAAAGAAGGGTAACAAGGCACAAGATGGCAATTACAGGCCAGTGAGTTTAACATGTGTTTTAGTCAAGTTAATGGAATCGCCCCTCAAAAGAAGGATCATTGATCACTTAATAAAAATACAACCTGCTGGACCCAAAGCATCATGGCTTTAGTGAGGGCAGATCATGTCAGACTCATTATTTTACTATATCACTAATGCGTTGGACTAGGGTGTTGCAGCTTTATATATATATATATATATATATATATATATATATATATATATATATATATATATATATATATATATAAACCCATGCCTTTATAGAGTTGTTGGATGAGAAAGCCTGGCTCATTCCAATTCATCCCGAAGTTGTTCAGTAGGGTTGAGGTCATGTCTCTGAGTCCCTCCACATCAAGCCATGTCTTAAGGCTGGATGTACACCTAAGCATTTTTAGTGCTTTTTGCATTTTGCAGATTTGCACTACAGTCCATTTACCATGGTTTCCTATGGAACACGCTCTTTAGTGCAAATCTGCAAAATGCAAAAAGCACTAAAAAATGCTTAGGTGTGAATCCAGCCTTATGGAGATATTGGATGAGAATACCTAAATCATTTCAATTATCCCCAATGGTGTTCAGTAGGGTTGAGGTCAGGGCTCTGTGCAGGACACTCAAGTTCCTCCACATCAAACTGGTCAGACCATGTCCTTATGGACATGCTGGATCAGAAGACCTTCGTTTTTCTAATTCATCCCAAAGATGTTCAGTAAAGTTGATGTCATGGCTTTCGAGTTCCTCCTCATTATTGTGGCCAAACAATGTCTTTATGTAGATTTTGAATGAGAAGACTTGGCTCATTCCAATTCATTCCAAAGGTGTTCAGTAGGTTTGAGGTCAGTCTTCTGTGCAGGACACTCAAGTTCCTCCACATCAAGCTGGTCAAACTATGTCTTTATGGACATGCTGGATCAAACACCTGGCTTTTTCCAATTCACCCCAAAGATGTTCAGTATGACTGAGATCATGGCTTTGAGTTCCTCCACATCAATGTGGCCAAATCATGTCTTTATGTAGATGTTGCATGAGAAGACCTGGCTCATTCCAATTCATCCCAAAGGTGTTCAGTAGGTTTGAGGTCAGTCTTCTGTGCAGGACACTCAAGTTCCTCCACATCAAGCTGGTCAAACTATGTCTTTATGGACATGCTGGATCAAACACCTGGCTTTTTCCAATTCACCCCAAAGATGTTCAGTATGACTGAGATCATGGCTTTGAGTTCCTCCACATCAATGTGGCCAAACCATGTCTCTATGTAGATGCTGCATGAGAAGACCTGGCTCATTCCAATTCATTCCAAAGGTGTTCAATACGTAGGTTTGAGGTCAAGGTTCTGTGCAGGACACTCAAATTCCTCCACATCAAGCTAGTCAAACCATATCTTTATGAACATGCTGGATCAAACTCTTAGCATTTTTCCAATTCATCCCAAAGATGTTCAGGGTGGTTGAGATCATAACGCCATCCATTGTTTATTCAAACTGATTTTAATGTGTTAAGCCACACTCCCATGTCCCTACCCCATATTCTGATAAAATCTGAATAATGTACCTTTTGGATTGTTTGTAAGACCCATTTCTTGTAAAATCTCAGTAAAAATATGGTAAAAGAAAAGAAATCATAACTTTGAGTTCATGGTCATCAAACTGGTCAAACCAAGACTTTATGGAGATGTTAGATGAGAAGAGCTGACTCATTTCAATTTATTCCAGGGGTGTTCAGTAGGGTTGAGGTTAAGGCTCTGTACAGAACAACCAAGTTCCTTAACACCAAACTGGTCAATCTATGTCCTTATGGAGCTGGCTTTGTACAGTACACAGGAAAACAGTCATGCTGAAACAGAAAAGGGTCTTCACTGCACTATCACTACAAGGTTGAAAGAGCACAACTGTCCACAATGTCATCGTATAAAATGTTTTAACAATACAATTCAATGGAAACACCTGACCTCCATTATTTGGAGGGGACTTCAAACGCTATTGGCCATACAATGTAGCAAAATAGTAACAGAAAAAGGAAAAAAAAATCAGAAAAAGACAACAATAATCTGTATAATAACTCAAGATGTTATTTTAGGAAACACACAGCCTGGTAGAGCCCAGAGGAGGCCCTCTGGATAGTTGGGATAATCATCCAGAAGATACACAATAGATTTCCTCTTTTGTTGCTGCCAAACAGAACAATATTAACCGATTCCCAGCCAGGCAGAGCAGCCGGCGAGATCGATGACCTTCCATTCTCCGCAGAATTGACACCCCGCCGGCCTGCTCTATTCGCCGTCACTTTGTGTTACATTGTCGCGGTGGGGTGCCTGCGTTACACTCCAGTTGTCTGTCGTTCTCATTGTAGGAGGCAGATGACATTTAGGAGACAGAGAGGAGGGGGGGGAGGGAAGGGTGGAGGAGGACGGAAGGGGGAGGAGGGGAAGAGGAGGGGGGGGACATTCTCTTACCTGTGCTCCATCTCTCGTATGGAGAGGATGACCCCGGATGAGGAGGACCTTTGCTGGATGGAGGCCAGGAAGGTGAATTCACTCTTGTTCCTGAAAAGCTGGATCACCTTCTCGCTGGTGTGCGGTGCCGCGTGAATCTCCCGCTCCACATCTAGGAAGAGGAAGAATATCATAAGACTTCATCCAAAAAAAAAAAAAAAATAAAACATTAAAAGCACAAACTGGATGACCAAACTCTGCTTTATTTGTACGTTTTGATTTGCTTTATATCTGACCTCCGGCCTTCCCTCCAGTCTTGCACAGTTGTACCGGCTCCTCTCCTGGACTGAAATGGCTTCCTCTGATTTCACTGCACACTGTGAGCTTCTCACATTGTGCATTAGTCATATACAGCCTTATTTCTTTGGTGGAGGATGTCCAGCCTCATTTATCCCGTTCCTTCGCAGCCTGACTGTCCCTCTTCCCCCTCCCCTGGCCCTCTCCCTTCATTTCATAGGGGTGCCCAGGGGGTGTGGCAGGTGTGGGCACAACCTAATCAATGATGCGGTGCCAATTCCCCTTACTGCCTGAGCTCTCCCCCCCCCCCCTGTTGCCCCCCCTGCCCTGCAGTGCTGCTGGCTTCCCTTCTCTCCTCTCCCCCTGGCTGCTGCAGGGGATGTTTCAAGATGGAGAGCTGGGGGGGGGGGGGGGGAGAGGCTAGTAAATATGTAATTTACCAGCCCCTTCCTTTTTTAAATGAACACAGTGATCACACTCACCCACTGTGTCCATGCACAACTGAAGCATAGTAAACTTTGTTTACTATGCATCCATTTGTGAATGAACAAGAAGATACTCCGCGAAGAGTACTGCCCATTTATTTACTGTCCAGTGCAGCTGAGGCTGCAGAGAAAGGCATGTATGTTTGAGCTTTGGGGTGCACACTTTAATGCAATAGGCTCAGCATCACATAGGGGCATTAACTAGGGTGGTCTGCATGCAAATGAAACCTGCTTAGGAACTTAGTCCTCCAGACTGACCCCAATCCCTGAAGGCATGTTAGTATTTGTATAACTCCTGCTGTAAATATAATATTTAAAAAAATAAAGTAGTAAAAAACAAAAATAAAAACTACTGACACCGTCCACTGCTCTACTGACACCGTCCACTGCTCTACTGACACCGTCCACTGCTCTACTGACACCGTCCACTGCTCTACTGACACCATCCACTGCTCTACTGACACCGTCCACTGCTCTACTGACACCATCCTCTGCTGACACCGTCCACTGCTCTACTGACACCGTCCACTGCTCTACTGACACCGTCCACTGCTCTACTGACACCGTCCACTGCTCTACTGACACCGTCCACTGCTCTACTGACACCATCCACTGCTCTACTGACACCGTCCACTGCTCTACTGACACCATCCACTGCTCTACTGACACCGTCCACTGCTCTACTGACACCATCCACTGCTCTACTGACACCGTACACTGCTCTACTGACACCGCCCACTGCTCTACTGACACCGTCCACTGCTCTACTGACACCATCCACTGCTCTACTGACACCATCCACTGCCCTACTGACACCATACACTGCTCTACTGACACCGTCCTCTGCCCTACTGACACCATCCACTGCCCTACTGACACCATACACTGCTCTACTGACACCGTCCACTGCTCTACTGACACCATCCACTGCCCTACTGACACCATACACTGCTCTACTGACACCGTCCACTGCTCTACTGACACCATCCACTGCTCTACTGACACCATACACTGCTCTACTGACACCGTCCACTGCTCTACTGACACCATCCACTGCTCTACTGACACCGTCCACTGCTCTACTGACACCATCCACTGCTCTACTGACACCGTACACTGCTCTACTGACACCGCCCACTGCTCTACTGACACCGCCCACTGCTCTACTGACACCGTCCACTGCTCTACTGACACCGTCCACTGCTCTACTGACACCATCCACTGCCCTACTGACACCATACACTGCTCTACTGACACCGTCCTCTGCCCTACTGACACCATCCACTGCCCTACTGACACCATACACTGCTCTACTGACACCGTCCACTGCTCTACTGACACCATCCACTGCCCTACTGACACCATACACTGCTCTACTGACACCGTCCACTGCTCTACTGACACCATCCACTGCCCTACTGACACCATACACTGCTCTACTGACACCGTCCACTGCTCTACTGACACCATCCACTGCTCTACTAACACCGTCCACTGCTCTACTGACACCATCCACTGCCCTACTGACACCGTACACTGCTCTACTGACACCATCCACTGCCCTACTGACACCGTCCACTGCTCTACTGACACCATCCACTGCCCTACTGACACCGTACACTGCTCTACTGACACCGTCCTCTGCCCTACTGACACCGTCCACTGCTCTACTGACACCGTCCACTGCTCTACCGACACCAATCTCTGCCCTACTGACACCGTCCTCTGCCCTACTGACACCGTCCACTGCTCTACTGACACCGTCCACTGCTCTACCGACACCAATCTCTGCCCTACTGACACCGTCCACTGCTCTACTGACACCATCCACTGCTCTACTGACACCATCCACTGCTCTACTGACACCGTCCTCTGCTCTACTGACACCATCCACTGCTCTACTGACACCGTCCTCTGCCCTACTGACACCGTCCTCTGCTCTATTGACACCGTCCACTGCTCTACTGACACCGTCCACTGCTCTACTGACACCGTCCACTGCTCTACTGACACCGTCCACTGCTCTACTGACACCGTCCACTGCTGACACCGTCCACTGCACTACTGACACCGTCCACTGCCCTACTGACACCGTCCACTGCCCCACTGACACCGTCCACTGCCCCACTGACACCGTCCACTGCCCTACCGACACCATCCACTGCCCTACCGACACCGTCCACTGCCCTACTGACACCGTCCACTGCCCTACTGACACCGTCCACTGCCCTACTGACACCGTCCACTGCCCTACTGACACCGTCCACTGCTCTACTGACACCGTCCTCTGCTCTACTGACACCGTCCACTGCTCTACTGACACCGTCCACTGCCCTACTGACACCGTCCTCTGCTCTACTGACACCATCCTCTGCTCTACTGACACCGTCCACTGCTCTACTGACACCGTCCACTGCTCTACTGACACCATCCACTGCACTACTGACACCGTCCACTGCTCTACTGACACCGTCCACTGCTCTACTGACACCGTCCACTGCTCTACTGACACCATCCACTGCACTACTGACACCGTCCACTGCTCTACTGACACCGTCCACTGCTCTACTGACACCGTCCACTGCTCTACTGACACCATCCTCTGCTGACACCGTCCACTGCTCTACTGACACCGTCCACTGCTCTACTGACACCATCCTCTGCTGACACCGTCCACTGCTCTACTGACACCGTCCACTGCTCTACTGACACCGTCCACTGCCCTACTGACACCGTCCACTGCCCTACTGACACCGTCCACTGCCCTACTGACACCGTCCACTGCCCTACTGACACCGTCCACTGCCCTACTGACACCGTCCACTGCTCTACTGACACCGTCCTCTGCTCTACTGACACCGTCCACTGCTCTACTGACACCGTCCACTGCCCTACTGACACCGTCCTCTGCTCTACTGACACCATCCTCTGCTCTACTGACACCGTCCACTGCTCTACTGACACCGTCCACTGCTCTACTGACACCATCCACTGCACTACTGACACCGTCCACTGCTCTACTGACACCGTCCACTGCTCTACTGACACCGTCCACTGCTCTACTGACACCATCCTCTGCTGACACCGTCCACTGCTCTACTGACACCGTCCACTGCTCTACTGACACCATCCTCTGCTGACACCGTCCACTGCTCTACTGACACCGTCCACTGCTCTACTGACACCGTCCACTGCTCTACTGACACCGTCCACTGCTCTACTGACACCGTCAGTATATATACACATGCATACAGTATGTGTTTGAGCTTTGGGGTGCACACCTATGCCAGTCACCCTGCACAAGGAGAGAGAGCAGAGATGTGGGAGGGGCTCAGTGAGCTCCACCCACCACAGAAACCTACAGAAGGGGGCGGAGATAATACCTGTCACTCTGCACAAGGAGAGAGAGCAGAGGTGTGGGAGGGGCCCAGCAGACTCCACCCACTACAGAAAACTACAGGAGGGAGGCAGAGACCAGACCAGTCCCCCCTGCACAAGGAGAGAGAGCAGCAGTGATTGGTCTTTATTACAGGAAGGAAAAGTCTCACACTGGATTACTACACAGATCTGGAATAAATGTACAAAGCTCACCGAGATCCAAGAATAATACACATGACCGATGGATTTAGATGATATTTACTTAGATATTTATTAGATCAGCTTTAAGAGTAACTCCACATGTGTTGAGAAAAAAAAACCCTCCCCTCTGGGTGATCTATGTACATTGCAGGGATTTTAACCACTTGACAACTGGGCACTTAAACCCCCCTGGTGACCAGACCAATTTTTAGCTTTCAGCGCTCTCACACTTTGAATGACAATTACTCAGTCATGTAATACTGTACCCAAATGATTTTTTTGTCCTTTTTTTCATACAAGTAGAGCTTTCTTTTGGTGGTATTGATCACCTCTGGGTTTTTTATTTTTTGCGTTATAAATGAAAAAAAGACCGAAAATTTTGAAAAAAAAAACCCAAATTTTTCTTTGTTTCTGTGACAAAATTTTGCAAATTATTAATTTTTCTTCATAAATTTTGGCCACAATTTATACTGCTACATATCTTTGGTAAAAATAACCCAAATTAGTGGATATTATTTGGTCTTTGTGAAAGTCAGAGGGGGTTATTTACAAAAGGCAAATCCACTTTGCACTACAAGTGCAAACTACAATTGCAAAGTGCACTTGGAGGTGCAGTCACTGTAGATCCGACGGGGACATGCAAGGAAAATAAAAAAACTGCATTTTAGCTTGCATATGATTGGATGATAAAATCAGCAGAGCTTCCCCTCATTTCAGATCTACCCCTCAGATTTAGAGCGACTGCACTTCCAAGTGCACTTTCAGTGCAATTTCAAGTGCACTTTGCACTTGTAGTTTGCACTTGTAGTGCAAAGTGGATTTGCCTTTCGTAAATAACCCACAGAGAGTCCACAAGCTGTGGTGCAAATCATAAAAAAATGATCACATCTGATGAACTGGTGGCCTCATCTCATTTCTTGCGACCGTATAACAAGTCAGGAAAGTACAAATTCACCCCAAATGACCCCTTTTTTGAAAGTAGACATTCCAAGGTATTTAGTAAGATGCATGTTGAGGTTTTTGATGTTGTCATTTTTTCCCACAATTCTTTGCAAAATTATGTTGTTTTTTTTGTTTGTTTGTTTTTTTTTCCACAAAATTGTCATTGTAATAAGTTATTTCCCTCACATGACATGTGTATACCACAAATGACACCCCAAAATACATTCTTCTACTCCTCCTAAGTATGGCGATACCACATGTGTGAGACTTTTACACAGCCTGGCCACATAGAGAGGCCCAACATGCAGGGAGCTCCATAGGTGTTCTAGGAGCATAAATTATATATCTAACTTGTTGACTACCTATTACACTTTTATTGGTACAAATATACAGATATACAGAAATATGATAATGTTCACATATGACAAAGGAAAATAAAATTTATGAAAATACTGGTGTGAGTTTCGAATGTATATTAGTGCAGTCTTCCACCTGGGCCAAGGTGGAAGACTGCACGAATATACATTCGAAACTCACACCAGTATTTTCATAAATTTTATTTTCCTTTGTCATATGTGAACATTATCATATTTCTGTATATTTGTACCAATAAAATTGTTTTTTGTTACTCCATTGCCTTTAAAGTCCCACCAATCTTTTGAGGGGTTATCCTTTTTTCCTTATACCAGGGATGGTGGCAACCTATATGACCTATTTGGATGGTATCCTTTTTTTTATATTACACTTTTGAAGGCCCTCGAGTACCAGGACAATGACATGTGACACTGATGTGACACTGATGACAGATGGCACTGATACGTGGCACTGATGGCACATGACACTGATGACAGATGGCACTAATACGTGGAACTGATGACAGATGGCACTGATGACAGATGGCACTAATATGTGGCACTGATGACACGTGGCACTGATGACAGATGGCACTAATACATGGCACTGATGACAGATGGCACTAATATGTGGCACTGATGACACGTGGCACTGATGACAGATGGCACTAATATGTGGCACTGATGACACGTGGCGCTGATGACAGATGGCACTAATACGTGGCACTGATGACAGATGGCACTAATATGTGGCACTGATGACAGATGGCACAAATACGTGGCACTGATGACAGATGGCACTAATATGTGGCACTGATGACAGATGGCACTGATACGTGGCACTGATGACAGATGGCAATAATATGTGGCACTGATGACAGATGGCACTGATACGTGGCACTGATGACACGTGACACTGATAACGGGTGGCACATGACACTGACAGGTGGCACTGATGACAGATGGCACTGATATATGGCACTGATGACATGTGACACTGACAGGTGGCACTGGGGAAGGATGGCGATGGGGACAGATGGTACTGATAGGTTGCACTGTTTTGTGTTAGTGTAACTGATTTTTTTTCACTCCCGCTGCGGCACGGAAGCAGTCTCTGTGTGAGGAGGGAGAGCTGGCAATGAGAGATGATCTCATATGTTTACATATGAGATCATCTCTCATTGGACACTCAAATCGAGTGCTAAATGGCCGCTGTGATTGGCCATTTAGCACGATCTGTGATTGGCTGTGTCCGAGGGACACGGCCAACACAGATTTCCCCCGCCGTGCGCCCGCGGCGGCGCACAGGGGGAATGTAAACAGGAGGACATCCAGGGACGCCCTCCCGGCAATTGAGCGCCGCGCTGTAGCCGTCTTTCAGCTATAGCGCAGGAGCAAGGTAGTTAACAAACTTTGTTGCAGATTCCGACCTTTTGGTATTCTGAAGAAATCCCTGTGTGTGTTGTCTGTGTCCATGAATGTGAATGGGAGTGACTTTATAATGATCAATTAGCTGCTGCACCTGCAGGGCTCTAATGAGGAAAGTGGCAGGGTCTGCATCCCTTTAGATGTGATTTCCCTATTAGGAGTATCTCACCAAAGATGACATTTTTTGTTGCAGGGGATGCCTAAAATCTGACTTATATCTTAGTGCAGACTTCTGGGAGAATCAGTGAGCCAATCACACAAGCAGGAAATGACATTTCTTGGGGGGGGGGGACATTCTGTATACCAGTACACAACACCTCCAGGTGGTCATAAGGCTTTCTACATCTAAAAGTCAAAGGATGATCATGACAAACAGACGACTGGCATTTTCAGAACAGGAGGTCAGCAATGGCAGCCCACCTACAAAGCAGAGCTGTTCTCGTAATTCTATGAGTGATCCAATAAATAGTAGTATGAATAGGAAAGGATAGAAAGAATCTTGAAAAAGTTCCATCGATTCGGCCTGTTTCATCGGAAGGAACAAGGCGGATTTGCAGGGATTCGGTTACGCGGTTGCCCGTGCGTTCTCTCGGAATTAACATTCGGCGCCCTGTGCCGTTATTGGATTGGCTCTCTCATCCCTGGCGCCCCTCCACGGAGAGTAAATCTCTGTCAGTCACATTAGATCAGCAAAAATCCTGCATAATCCTCGGGAACAACAGCAGAACCCAATCAAAGTTCTACCTAATCCACCGAGCACTGACAAAGCCATCACTGATACTCCCTCCAACAAATACATCGGGGGGGGGGGGAGTCATCCCGTGGTGTAGATCCTATGGAAATGCCCAATTTATACGGTGAGCATGCATGGGGGATGGGGAACTGACCGCGAGAAGCGGGAACATCTAATCTTGGGGCATCAAAGTCTCTTCTGTCATTTTAGAACATTTGCTGTAATTGTTTGATATTCACAGTCTCTCTTTATTGATACTCTTTTAACCTTTTCACTGCCATGGGGTGTTTCTTTTGTACACATGTTTAAAAAATAATTTACAGAAATATTTCTGCAGCATTGAAGGTCCCAATGAGCACAGTGGCCTTCATCATCCATAAATGGAAGAAGTTTGGAACCACCAGGAATCTTCTTAGAGCAGGCCGCCCGGCCAAACTGAGTGATCGGGGGGAGAAGGGCCTTAGTCAGAGAGGTGACCAAGAACCCGATGGTCACTCTGACAGAGCTGTAGCATTTCTCTGTGGAGAGAAGAGAACCTTCCAGAAGAACAACCATCTCTGCAGCACTCCACCGTTTAGGCCTGTATGGTAGAGTGGACAGACGGAAGCTACCCCTCAGTAAAAGGCACATGACAGCCCACCTGGAGTCTTCCAAAAGGCACCTGAAGGATTCTCAGACCATGAGAAACTAAATTCTTTGGTCTGATGAAACAAAGATTGAACTCTTTGGTCTGAATGGCAAGTGTCATGTCTGGAGGAAACCAGGCACCGCTCATCATCTGGCCAATACCATCACCTGGCCACTACCATCACCTGGCCAATAACATCCCCCAAAAATTTCACATATTTTATGAAAAAGCATAGAATAAAATAGTGGTAGTTCCAATTTTTTATGTTACACAATATTAGCGCAAAGGTCTAGGAAATGCAAAATTTCAGTAAAAAATATACTAAAGTACTAGAGTTACGCAATAAATTATCCACATTTTTTGGGTCAAATTGAAAAGATAAGGTTGTGCCTCATTGTAGGCACGGTGTTATTTGGATGGTGAGCTGTACTGGTTTTCCGCCAGGCATATCATTTGGTGTTGAGGCCAAATCATTAAATTTTTGTCTCATCTGACCAGCTTAAATGCACCTTGAAGATTCTGAGGCCATATGGAAAAAGCTGTTATGGTCAGATGAGACTAAAATGTAATGATTTGGCCTCAACACCAAATGATATGCCTGGCGGAAATCCAATACAGCTCACCATCCAAATACCACCATTCCTACAGTAAAGCATGGGGGGTGATAATATCCTGTTATGGGGCTGGTATTATCCTGTTATGGGGGTGGTAATATCCCGTTTAGGGGGGTGGTAGGGTTCAAAATTGAGTTGGCCCACCCTTTGCAGCTATAACAGCTTCAACTCTTTTGGGAAGGCTGTCCACGAGGTTTAGGAGTGTGTCTATGGGAATGTTTTACTGTTCTTCCAGAAGAGAATTTGTGAGGTCAGGCACTGATGTTGGACGAGAAGGCCTGGCTCACAGTCTCTGCTCTAATTCATCCCAAAGGGATCTGCTTGACTGTGCAGGCCAGTCAAGCTCCTCCACCCCAAACTCGCTCATCCATGTCTTGGAACAGGAAGGGGCCATCTCCAAACTGTTCTAACAAAGTTGGGAGCATGAAATTGTCGAATATGTCTTGGTATGCCGACACCTTGAGAGTTCCCTTCACTGGAACTAAGGGGCCAAGCCCAACCCCTGAAAAACAATCCCCACACCATAATCCCCCCTTCACCAAATGATTTGGACCAGTGCACAAACAAGATCCACCAATACATGGATGAGCGAGTTTGGGGAGGAGGAACTTGATTGGCCTGCACAAGAGTCCTGACCTCAACCCGATAGAACACATTTGTGGTGAATTAGAGCGGAGACTGCGAGCCAGGCCTTCTCGTCCAACATCAGTCCCTGACCTCACAAATGCTCTTCTGGAAGAATGGTCAAACATTCCCATAGACACACTCCTAAACCTTGTGGACGGCCTTCCCAGAAGATTTGAAGCTGTTATAGCTGCAAAGGGTGGGCCAACTCAATATTGAACCCTACAGACTAAGACTGGGATGCCATTAAAATTCATGTGTGTGTAAAGGCAGGCGTGTATTTAGTCTATATATACTTTTTTCTTTTTTTATATATTGTATCTTTTTCTATGTGCACAACAAGTCCACACAGCAAGAGACAGGAACAATGCAATCTGCAGGCTAGAAAGGTGCTTTTGGCTACCATGATGGTCACATGATCGCAAACCACACTAATTGGTTTAGTTATACTTACGGCTGTCAGTGACTTTGCAGTCACAGAACTTGAAGCACGTACAGCTGCATGCTTCACAGCTGTAATGTATGTTAATGTTCTCTCAGCACAGGGAGCTGTGCCTGAGGACATTCATCTACAGATTTCACACGCCAAGTGGTTAAACACGCAAGTTCATTGTAAGATTAGCATATGAAAAAAAGGCTGAGAGATGTGGGCGAAAGCTGGAGAGAAATATAGCATCTCTGAAGGATATTGTTGAATATATATAAAAAAAAAATCCCTGTTTCTAGCACAAATCCCTTCCACACAAATCATCCTTCTTAGCACAAATACCCCCCAAATCATCCCTACTATCACACATCCCCCCTCCCAAATCACCCCTTCTAGCAGAACCACCCCCCCCTTAATCCCGCACCTAGCCCAAAGCCTCCCCCCCAAAACAAATCCCAAGATCACCCCTCCCAATCTGACAGTCCCAATGTAGGAGTGCTGCAGTGGCAGGAGTGTTGAGCTGGAGGGGAGAGAGAGCACAGCCTACACCTCCACCTGGAGTTCTCCTTCTCTCCAGATTTAGCTTGTCAGAAGTAGTGATGCTGCTGTCACTACTCCTGTCAGCTTGTAGCGGCAGGAACTCTCCTTACTGCATCCCCCCCCCCACCTCAAATGATACCAGCGCTCAAGGCAGCCACCCATCCTGCTTTCCCAACTAGTCCCAGCCCTGGGTAGGGGTAAATAGTGAAAATTGCATGCCTTGCTAAAAACTGATATCAGAATCCTGCTTTATGCAGTAGTGTCCCTGACCTAAACTTAGTCAACCAGGGCGTGGATTGATAGCTTTCTTCAGGTCTTCGCTAAGCTCAGTGTTATTGTTTGCTTCTGTCTGCTGTTGAAGAATGTCCCTGGCAATAGTTTAAAAAGATACAAAGAACTGAGCTATAAATACTGATGTCTCCCTGGTCAACTACTAAAAGGTTTATTACCAGTGATGCATGCTGGGGCAGGATATAGATATTTGAGGAAACCTCTCTTCCTCCCAAGCTTTGTCTAGAGAGGGTGTGTTGCTGAGGTTCTTGTTCCCCCAGGCTTGCTGTCTGGGGAGGGTGTGCTGTCCTACCAAGAGGTCCAAGTTCAGGACCTGAAGCCTCTTATTGTCCTTCTGAAGGGTCTATCCAGGAGAAATGGAAAAGGGTTTTAATCACCTTGTGTCAGGTCACCTGAGGCCAGGTGACAGATGCACACCGTTGGGGTTAGGAGCGCACCGCTAAGGTTGCGGACCCTTCGGCTGACTGCTGTGGATTGAGCTCCGGGTGGTTCAGGCAAGCAGCTCCACCTGAACACTGACATGGACCAAACAGGAAGCTAGAGCGAATCCCCAGGGCATGGAATCCAAGAGCCAGCAGGTTTTCACCAGAGCCTCTAGTGGTGAGGATGGATTTGGATGCAGATGACTCCAGGTCACGGCCCCCAGGGTCTTTCAGCTCCGGCTCACAGACTGGCTCTGGTGGACAGAGCGCAAGCAGCAGTACAGGGTTAAACACAGCATGGTCAGGAGAACAAGCCAAGGTCGAGGCAACTAGCAGACAGGGATGGTCAGGAAGGCACGCCAAGATCGGGGTCACTAGCAAACAGGAATGGTCAGGACACGCCAAGGTTGGTACAGAGATAAACATACAGCAGGACGCCACACCAGAAGCCTAAACACAAACTTTGCTCGGCAAAGCTGGCTTGCAGTGCACGGGGTAAATAGTGTTTCCTGCTGAGAGGCTGGGATGGAGCCATGCTGGGAACTCATACTTAAACGATCAGGTGTGAGGGCACGCTCTCTAAAGCTGGGACACAGAGCTGAGACGTAAGCAGACACTCAGACCATAAAACATTACTGACATTCATGACACCTGGATTGGAGCACCAGGGATGAAGAGTGTCCTGGAGAAAGAAACTACTGCCAGTGGACTGTTCTGATGGCTCATCCAAGGAGTTCTGCACTACAATCTGCATTGTACATAACGTGGGGCTGGCTTAAAGGTCCCTTTTCTGTATTGACTGTTAGTAGAGGTACAAAGTGTCAATTTCTTTGGTCTTGTCCGGTATGCTGTGCCCTCACCCCTCTAGAGGAGTTCAGGGGCCTAAACTCTGTTAAACTCCCTTAAAGTGACTGGCGTCCAATTTCTTCCACCCTACAAAGAGTCGAGGATTCCACTCTAAGGTGAAAAGTAAAGTAGGAAGCAAGGAGCGCCCAGTTTAAAAAAAAAAAGGGAATTGAAAGGTAGGTTTCAAGGTGTTTATTAAAAGTTACAAGTACATCAAGACGACCTGTTTTGGGGGATATACATTTGCAAGTTAGCAGAGATCAGACTGAGTGCCTGCTGAGGTTGAAGGTGCAGCAAAGTCTGATACCTCCACAAAATATATCAGGCATGGGAACCTCTCCCATTTATTAGAAGGCAGCACCAGCCCTGAGGAAGGGGGAGTCCTTTCCTCCGAAACGCATTGGCTTGATGCACTTGTTGCAACTTTCAATAAACACCGTTTAACCTACCTTTAAATTTGCATTTTTTTTGGACACTAGGTGCTCCTTCCTTCCTACTTTTCCAAGTCTACATGTGGAAACGACCATAAGGCTGTACTAAAAAGGCAGCAGCCCAAGCCACAAGACGGTTCATCACCATTATCTGATACTGGGCACAACCCATTGGAGGGATTCCTTCCCATCCATCCACATAACCACCCACTTATGACCAGTGACCAATATAGGCAGTCCAGTCACCAGCACATACAAGGACCCTAAGGTGAAAGGCTAGCCCACCAAGTCGCCTGTGAATTCGTAACCACCTTTAGGGGGTGATGGAGGCTGCACTAAATTTGCCTTTTCTCATAATAGATGAGAAAAAAGTCCTCAAAGCTGATGATGACCTTACTAAAGTATCTGAAGACCTTCAAAACTTGACTTTTACTCTGGTTTCCAATGCTTGGTGGGTCGAATATTTTTGAACTTAGTACAGTGGAGTTTTCAGTTAACTAGATCCAGATCACTGAACAACGTGTTCCAATGGTTACTACAGGCAACAAAAATTCTGTTCTCTGTTACTTAAGTTTGTAGTTAGCGTAATTCATAAAAATCATTGCCATTGGTATGCCACAAGCATCGCGGCTAATCGCTCAATCTCATGCTCACTTTTTCCTGCCAAGTACAACGCTGACCGAATATTACCGGCTTGTACTAACAGATGGTGAGGTTTGGCTGATGCCAAAAATGACCTATTCTACCATCAATCAACGCTGTAGCAAATTATACAGTTCACGTCATAATATTTGATGCAACATGTTTCTTTCCATGTCAACTATTTTATCGTCTATAAAAACAGTACTCAATGGGGGAGGGGGGGTTCACTGGAACAAGAATTGGTGGCAACTTGCTTTTTTTTTCTAATATCTATCCTATCAACTCCTGATCTGCAACAGCTGGAGGATACATACAAGTGTATAACTTACCCTGTAGGGGCTGCCTAGATTAACCAGTTCCTCCCCACTACAGTGCAGAGGCAGCCAGGCACACAGTGACTCCGGCTCATTGATCAATCTCGGGGTTTGGCTTTTTCTGCATTTTATTGCTCAGAGGAACTGGGATGGGGATTTCGGGCAGTGTGGAATACTCCAAAATGCTTGGATACAATTTCCAGAGGACAGTTCTCTAAATACTAACAGCACAGTTTCTTTTCATCTACAGCTACCGGATTGTGAAATGTTTGATGCAGCTAAATTGGAACAGTCTTTAGGTTCACAGCTGAGGACCATGAAGTGGCTTGCAGAATAGATAGATCAGACTGGAACAGTCTTTAGATTCAGGCCTGAGGACCATGAAGTAGCTTGCATAACAGATAGGCTAGACTCAAACACTCTTTAGGTTCATGGCTGAGGACTATGAAGTAGCTTGCAGAACAGACAGGCTAGAATGGAACACTCTTTAGGTTCACGGCTGAGGACCATGAAGTAGCTTGCAGAACAGAAAAGCTAGACTAGAACAGTTTTTAGTTTTATGGCTGAGGACCATAAAGTAGCTTGCAGAAAAGATAGGATAGACTGGAACACTCTTAAGGGTCATGGCTGAGGACCATGAAGTGGCTTGCAGAACAGATAGGCTAGACTGGAATAGTCTTTAGGTTCACGGCTGGGGACCATGAAGTAGCTTGCAGAACAGATAAGCTAGACTGGAACACTCTTTAGGTTCATGGCTTAGGAGTAGGACCATAAAGTAGCTTGCAGAACAGAAAGGCTAGATTGGGACAGTATATAGGTTTATGACTGGGGGGCCATGAAGTAGCTTGCAGAACAGACAGGCTAGCCTAGAAGTCTTTAGGTTTACAGCTGGGGACCATGCAAAGTAGCTTGCAGAACAGATATGGCTAGACTGGAGCACTCTTTAGGTTCACAGTTGGGGACCAAGAAGTAGCTTGCAGAAGAGATATGGCTAGACTAGAACAGTCTTTAGGTTCATGGCTGGGGACCATGAAGTAGCTTGCAGAACAGATATGAGGCTCTACTAATGGAATTTAGGAACCCAATCAGTCTATAGGTGCAGTCTCTGAGAGATTGCTCAGCACCCAGTTTCAGGGGTGCCAAGCGCAAGTGTCCCCCTCATCCTTTCAGCTTAGTGAGCCAACCCTCAGGAAGGAGAAAAGACACAGGGCTCCAAACTATTTAACAGCTCCCCAAGGCCCCAACTGGGCAGACCACCCAAGGGATTGGCTGGGTCCTGCTCAGTATTCAAGCTGGGAATTCCCTAGAAAATTCTGTCTGTCCCTAGAAAATGTTTCTAGAGGCAGGGGGAAGCAATCAAACTCTCATCAGTACAGCCCTGAGCAGACCAAAATAAACAATCACGGCTCCTCTGACTACAGCTACAGGAGCTAAAAACCTAATTTACTTAGCAACCTAACTAAGAAGGTGCTGCACAAGCATATGATGGAGTTGCTCTCAGCACAGAGGGCTCTGCTGCCCATGGACGCATATGGGCATTAAGGCTCACCCTCATTGCCGCCACATATATGCACTGCTTGGGTGGCGTGAAGGTAAAAAAGTGCAGCCCTTTGGGGAATTGGGGAGACACAAGTGAGACTCCTCAAACCTTATCGACACCCCGCTTCTTCTGTGAATAAATCTACTTTAATATATTACCTGCTCACTCACTGCCAAGAACTGTACTGGATGAAAATCCAGCTCCGCTCCTGTTCCTTGCTGCTTATAATATTCAGTGACATGCGAACGCCCTCCTGACGCTTCCTCCTGCCGGGGAATTGCCAGTTTCAGTTATTCGCCTCATTTCTCTTCACTAGACGGAAGAAATGACCACTGACAGGAATCAGGTAGCAATCACCAGCGGGACCCGTGCACTCAATCAGAACGGCACGAGACATCCGTGCGAAGGATCAGCCTGACCCAATATACAGGAACGGTTTAGCACAACAGGGCCGGGGGATCTACTGCATGTGCTTCATGATCTCTATCTGGTGATGGTGTACACATATGTATGGAAATACAATGACTTCCCCTTATATTGCAGGTTACACAGGAGGAAACCCTGAAATGTGGAAGCTGCAAAGCCAAATTCTACTTTTAAGGACATTCACAAGTGTCTGACACAGATCAGCCCCCTGCTGCAGCTTCTCACCTTGTGACTTACAAGTTACAATCACTTGCAGTCTGATCACTGGGGGAAGGGAGACTGAGGAAATGCTTCCTTCTGCCTGCAACTGACTGATGACATCATCTCAACCTAGGCAAAGTCACTGAGGAAGGGGAGACTGAAGAAATGCTTTGCACACCACGGCTAGGGACCATAAAGTAGCTTGCAGAACAGAAAAGCTAGACTGGAACAGTCTTTAGGTTCACATCTGGGACCATGAAGTACAGTAGCTTGCAGAACAGACTGGAACAAGCTTTAGTTTCATGGCTGGGGACCACGAAGTAGCTTCCATAACAGATAGGCTAGACTGGAACAATCTTTAGGTTCACGGCTGGGCACCATAAAGTAGCTTCCAGAATAGATAGGCTAGACTGGAACAGTCTTTGGTTCACAGCTGGGGACCATGAAGTAGCTTGCAGAACAGATAGTCTAGACTGGAACAATCTTTAAGTTTGGGGCTGGAGACCATGAGGTATCTTGCAGAACAGGTAGGCTAGACTGGAACAGTCTTTGGTTCACGGCTGGGGACCATGAAGTAGCTTGCAGAACAGATAGTTTAGAGTGGAACAGTCTTTAGGTTCACATCTGGGGACCATGAAGTAGCTTGCAGAACAGATAGGCTAGACTGGAACAGTCTTTAGGTTTACTGCTGGAGACCATGGAGTAGCTTGCAGAACAGGTAGGCTAGACTAGAACAGTCTTTAGGTTCAAGGCTGGAGACCATGAGGTATCTTGCAGAACAGATAGGCTAGACTGGAACAGTCTTTAGGTTCACATCTGGGGACCATGAAGTAGCTTGCAGAACAGATAAGCTAGACTGGAACAGTCTTTAGGTTCACGGCCAAAGACCATGAAGTATCTTGCAGAACAGGTAGACTAGACTAGAACTGTCTTTAGGTTCACGGCTTGGGACCATGAAGTAGCATGCAGAACAGAACAAAATTAAAAATTTTCAGGCTATTCCAGATATACTGTAGGTTAAACATGATTCATAAAAGAAAAGGAACAGTTTGGAAAAATACAGCATTATGACCACTAGTTGGAGCTGAGGATTTGAAACTAAGGGTCAAAGGAAATAATTATATTTCCTATGATAGTCAACCCCATCTAGTGGCCTTAATGTGGTATTTTCCCAAATCACTCTATTTTTTTATGAATAAATAACACTCAACCTCACGTGGAAACAGAAGAACATTTACACAGAACAAAAGTGCCAGCATTTTCGCTGGACAAATGCAAATTTTTTTAGAAGCATCTCTAAGGCTACATTCACACCTGAGCATTTTTGCCGCCTTTTTACAGCAATTTTGTTTAGGTCACCAATGTAAAGGGCAGAAAAACGCCTGTAATCTGCCCCAAAGAAGCTTATGTTCTTTTTTGAACTTAGGGCGTTTTTCAGGCGTTTTGCTTCAGGTGACAAAAAGCTCAGATGTGAACAGGTGCCATTGAAATTAATGGGATTTTGCTTTTTTCGGGCGTTTTACGAGCATTTTATGAGCTGAATGCAGTTTAAAAGTAAATAATATCACGATACAGCGTCTTGTTCTTAGCTGCCACTTTAGGCTGAAGGAGACAATTAGTGCCGGTTCACACAGGGGCAGCCCGACTTGCAGCGCGACTTTGCAAGGCGATCTGTACACGACTTCAGTGGCGGCTTGCAAAATGACTTCTGTATAGAAGTCAATGCAAGTCGCCCTGAAGTCGTCCCAAAGTAGTACAGGAACCTTTTTCTAAGTCGGAGCAACTTGAGTCGCTCCCTTTAGAATGGTTCCGTAGTACAGAATGGAACGCGACTTGTTAGACAGCCAAGTCGCCCCTGTGTGAACCGGCACTTAGTATCTTTGTATTCTGCGTATATCTAGACAGGAAATCACAGAGATATTGGAAAATATCTCTGTTGGAAATATGATGTCTTTGTCATAAATTCCCGACACTCCTTCACATTTATCCATAAAAGTCTTCTTTGATGTTCTGAACGCTCTTTTACTGGCTCTCAAGTTTCTAGTTGGCCAAACGACTCCAACAAATTATAGTTTACCATCATAGTTCTATATTATTAGACTACAAATTATATTACAAACTTTTTATCATTGTGATCCCATATCCACCTACAGCCCGAATCATCTTCTAAAAAAAGTACGCCAAACGCACTTGTTTGCCAGACAAAAGGCCTTCAGCCGCCGCAGAAACCATTATCTTTGGACTTATCGGCCTCCTTCCTATAATGTTTTAAATTACAGAATCTGGGACGGCAGCTATTCAACTTTGAAGCTTTTTTCCCAGTTCCGCCGTTCGGCGCGCCTATTGTGGGAGGAAGAAAATATTCTGGCCGTACTGTGGGAGTTTAGGCAAAGGTTCAGACCTTGTGCATCTCTGCAATGCAAACATATGTGCTTTCTCAACAGGAACAGAAATGTGCTACCCTTTAGTGGATGCGTGGAGATGCCGTTAGGGGTCTACTGACACCCAGTGATGTGGGTAGGACTTCCTTGGGTGGCTATTCCAGGGCTTTTCCACCGCAGTCCCAGTGCAAGACACCAAGTTGTGGTGCTGTGTGAAGGGTGGACCACCGCACACTCATATATGATCCAGACATTTTATTAAATAACCCAACAGTCAAAACATCATAGTATACACAGGACGGACAGGGCAGTTGACGCGTTTCACACTGAAAGCTCTTACTCATAATTATATATACATTATATTGTCAAAAGTATTGGGGCGCCTTTCTTTACAGGTTCATGAACTTCAGTGGCATCCCAGTCTTAGTCTGTAGGATTCAATATTGAGTTGGCCCACACTTTGCAGCTATAACAGCTTCAACTCTTCTGGGAAGGCTGTCCACAAGGTTTGGGGGGGTGTCTATGGGAATGTTTGACCATTCTTCCCAGAAGCACATTTGTGAGGTCAGGCACTGATGTTGGAGAGAAAGCCTGGCTCGCAGTCTCCACTCTAATTCATCCCAAAGGTGTTTCTATTGGGTTGAGGTCAGGACTCTGTGCAGGCCAGTCAAGTTCCTCCACCCCAAACTCGCTCATCCATGTCTTTGTGGACCTTGCTTTGTGCACTGGTCCAGATCATTTGGTGGAGGGGGTATTATGGTGTGGGGTTGTCTTTCAGGGGTTGGGCTCGGCCCCTTAGTTCCACTGAAGGGAACTCTTAAGGCATCAGCATACCAAGACATTTTGGACAATTTCATCCTCTCAACTTTGTAGGAACAGTTTGGGGATGACCTCTTCCTGTTCCAACATGACTGCGCACCAGTTTCAGAGGTTCCCCAAGATCTCAACATTTTTGCCAAGGGTTCCTCCAAGGTAAAGAGGTTGAGAAAGGCCGCCCTAGGAAGTAAGATGGTGTTCCCATATGTATAGGGGAGATGTACCCGGAGAAATTGAAGAAAAGCAGATTATGAGCATATCAGCAGCTCGCCGATCACACCAATGTTCCGTGAGCTGTAGACCTAAAAATGATTTCAGGGATACCTCAAGATCTCAAAGCTTTTGCCAAGGGTTCCTCCTAGGTGAATAGGTTGAAAAAGGCTGCCCTAGGAAGTAAGTTGGTGCCCCCATATGTAGTTCCAGAATTCACTTCCAATTTAATTTGGAGTTTACCTTTAAGATTGCAAAGTGTGCCAGAAGGCAAGCTACCCCGTCCGCCGGCACCACGCTACAATGTCGCAAGAATTCACATAACCCGTTCTGCATTATTCACATAACCCGTTCTGCATTATTTAAACATTATACATGCACCGAGATACCTCAGAGCAAAACAAATTCATATTAACATTCTGCAAGTCAGCAAAATGCAGCCTGAGCATCCCCTTCGCGATTCAGCAGACCGCGCCGTTCTAAACAAAGGCGAGGGGGTTTTTTATAACTATTTTTACGTCTGTTCCTAAATATTTCATTCTGTAAAAATGGAATCAGGTAACGGGAGGAAAATAATCTGGAGCCTGAAATTAAATGTCACCCAGATGTAATTAAGCTGTTGGCTCACATGAAACGCATATTAAATGTCATATGCAAACCTCCATACATTATTCAAAGTCATTGCGAGCTGTCTACTACGCTCATCGAATATCCAAAGTTGGCTGCGCAGAAATATTTTGATGTGGCAGAGACCCAGAATGAATCTGCGGCCATGAATCACTCGTAGGTCAGTTCGTTCTTACCGAAGGGAAAAGTTGTAGTGGAAATAATGCTTGCCAATAAACCCAATCAAAATGAATAATAAAAAAGACACAGACAGCTATCCTGAACGGTGCTCACTTAAGGGACCGGGCGAGCAATGCATTGTTACCCCTAAGCTGAGCCCCTTGCTGCAGTTCTTAGTGCCTCTTGTGTCTCCAGTGACCCCTGTGTTTTCCTGTGTCTACAGTGACCCCTGAGTTCTCCAGTGTCACTATTAACCTCTGTGTGCTCCTGGGTCTCCAATGTCTCCAGTGACCCCTGTGCGCTCCTGTGTCTCTGGTGACCCCTGTGCACTCTTGTGTTCCCAGTTACTCCAATGTTCCCAGTGACCCTTTTGCAGTCCTTTGTCTCTTGTGACCCCTGTGTACTCCTGTGTTTCCAGTGACTTCAGTGTCTCCAGTGACCCCTGTGTTTCTAGTGACCCCTGAGTACTCCTGTGTCTCCAGTTACGTCTGTGTGATGCTGTGTAATCAGTGACCCCTGTGTTCTCCTGTGTCTCCAGTGACCCCTGTGTTCTCCTGTGTCTCCAGTTACGTCTGTGTGATGCTGTGTAATCAGTGACCCCTGTGTTCTCCTGTGTCTCCAGTGACCCCTGTGTTCTCCTGTGTCTCCAGTGACCCCTGTGTGCTCCTGGGTCTCCAGTTTCTCCAGTGACCCCTGTGCACCCCTGTGTCTCCAGTGACTTCAGTGTTCCCAGTGACCTTTGTGAAGTCCCGTCTCTCCAGAGTCTTCAGTGACCCCTATGCACTCCTGTGTTTCCAGTGACTACAGTGTCACCAGTTGCACCTGTGCACCCCAGTCTGCTCCTGGGTCTCCAATTTCTCCAGTGACCCCTGGGCACCCCCGTGTCTCCTGTAACTCCAGTGTTCCCAGTGACCCTTGTGAAGTCCTGTGTTTCCAGTGACTCATATGTTTCTAGTTACCTCTGTGTGATCCTTTGTAATCAGTGACCCCTGTGTTCTGCTGTGTCTCCATTGTCTCTGGTGACCCTTGTGTGCTCCTGGCTCTCCAGTGATTCATGTGAGCCAGTCCCTGTGCATTCTTGCATCTCCAGTGATTCATGTGAGCCCTGTGTGAGTCTCTGTCACAAGTGACTCTTGTGTTCCTGGTGAGCCTTGTAACCCCTGTGTACTCCAGTTTCTGCAGTGGCCCCCGTGTACTTCAGTTTCTCCAGTGGGCCCTGTGTGCTCCTGTTTCTCCAGTGACTCTTTCTGGTGAACCTTGTAACCCCTGTACATTCCTGTGCCTCTAGTGATTCCTGTGACACCTGTGTATTTCAGTGTTTCCACTAACCATTGTCCACTCCTGTGTTCCCAAAGACTGCAGTGACCCCAGTGCACTCCTGTGTCTCCAGTGACCCTTGTGTAGTCCTGTGTTTCTAGTGACCCCTGTGCACTCCTATGTTCCCAGTGACTCCAGTGTCTCCAGTGACCCTTGTGCTGTCCTGTGTTTCTTGTGACCCCTGTGCACTCCTATGTTCACAGTGACTCCAGTGTCTCCAGTGACCCTTGTGCAGTCCTGTGTCTAGTGGCTCGTGTCCTTCTGTGTCTCCAGTGACTCATATGTCTCTAGTGACGCCTGTGCACTCCTATGTTCCCAGTGACTCCAGTGTCTCCGGTGACTCATGTTTCTAGTGACCCCTGTGCACTCCTATATTTCCAGTGACCCTTGTGCAGTCCTGTGTCTCTAGTGACCCATGCACACACCTGTGTCTGCAGTGACCGTTGTGTAGTCCTGTGTTTCTAGTGACCCCTGTGCACTCCTATGTTCCCAGTGACTCCAGTGTCTCCAGTGACCCTTGTGTTGTCCTGTGTTTCTAGTGACCCCTGCGCACTCCTGTGTCTCCAGTGACTCATATGTCTTCAGTGACCCCTGTGCACTCCTATGTTTTCAGTGACTCCAGTGTCTCCAGTGACCCCTGTGCACTCCTGTGTCTCCAGTGACCCCTGTGCACTCCTATGTTCCCAGTGACTCCAGTGTCTCTGGTGACACTTGTGTTGTCTTGTGTTTCTAGTGACCCCTGGGCACTTCTATGTTCCCAGTGACTCCAGTGTCTCCAGTGACCCTTGTGTTGTCTTGTGTTTCTATGTAGATATTTGCCAGCACACCAAGGATCAGCACAAGGTGGCGTCCAAACGCTTTCGTTTATTGCATGATCACAACACAAAGAGGTGCAACGTTTCGGAGTCACGCAGGACCCCTTCGTCAGGCATGTGATCATCATCACATGCCTGATGAAGGGGTCCTGCGTAACTCCAAAACGTTTCACCTCTTTGTGTTGTGATCATACAATAATTGGACGCCACCTTGTGCTGATCCTTGGTGTGCTGGCAAATATTTACATTGTGACTTGAACCAGTATCCAGCTGGTTGTTGCTGCAGCACCCGACCTTTAGAGCTCATACCAGGAACATGTGCGATGGGAATATGAAACATGTCTTGTGTTTCTAGTGACCCCTGTGCACTCCTGTGTCTCCAGTGACTCATATGTCTTCAGTGACCCCTGTGCACTCCTGTGTTCGCAGTGACTCCAGTGTCTCCAGTGACTCATGTGTCTCTAGGGACCTCTATGTGATCCTGTGTATCCAGTACCCCCGTATGTTCCTGTGTCTTCACTCACTCTGTTTTCAGTTACCTCTGTATGCTTCTGGATATCCAGTCACTCCTGTATACTCCAGGTACCCCATGCCCTCCTAAATGTCTCTATGGACTCCTACGTTTCCAGTGACTCCTTTGACCCCTGCGTTCTTCTGTGTCTGGAGGAGTGCACATTCCCAGGCAGACTGTATTTGCATGCAGACCACCAGGCCCGGATTTACTCCCTTTGCCCCCCCAAGGCCGGGTCCTTCAATGCCGCCCCCCCCCACACACACACACACACAAACCACATCCTTTATCGATGACTTCTACAATAGATCAATTAAAAACATATCTCCATACACGAGAACACTGAAAATAACTGGCTTAAATTGTACAGACTAAAAATACTTCAGGGTAAGCGCGCGAGGGGTAAGGATTTTTTCGCAGGCAAACTTTCAAGGCAATGGCTGGTGCTAGTGCTTCAATCATCCCCGGCACCATGGTTGTTATGGTGTCAGGATGATTGAAACACATTATTTCTATCATTACATTGTAATATAAACTGAAATAGTTCAACTCACCATAATGCAGAATCATTGGGAGCCCTGAGCGTGTCACTTGCCACCATCTCTTGTCACTTGCCACTATGCCTGCCACCAGATGGGGATGTCACTTGCCACTATGCCTGCCACCAGATGGAGATGTCACTTGCCACTATGCCTGCCACCAGATGGGGATGACACTTGCCACGCTGCCTGCCACCAGATGGGGATGTCACTTGCCACCATGCCTGCCACCAGATGGGGATGTCACTTGCCACGCTGCCTGCCACCAGATGGGGATGTCACTTGCCACCATGCCTGCCACCAGATGGGGATGTCACTTGCCACGCTGCCTGCCACCAGATGGGGATGTCACTTGCCACGCTGCCTGCCACCAGATGGGGATGTCACTTGCCACCATGCCTGCCACCAGATGGGGATATCACTTGCCACGCTGCCTGCCACCAGATGGGGATATCACTTGCCACGCTGCCTGCCACCAGATGGGGATGTCACTTGCCACCATGCCTGCCACCAGATGGGGATGTCACTTGCCACCATGCCTGCCACCAGATGGGGATGTCACTTGCCACGCTGCCTGCCACCAGATGGGGATATCACTTGCCACCATGCCTGCCACCAGATGGGGATATCACTTGCCACGCTGCCTGCCACCAGATGGGGATGTCACTTGCCACCAGATGGGGATGTCACTTGCCACCAGATGGGGATGTCACTTGCCACCAGATTGGGATGTCCCTTGCCACCAGATTGGGATGTCCCTTGCCATGCTGCCTGCCATCAGAAGGAGGAGGGCGGAACAGCGGTGCGGGCAATGAGAGATGTCATCTTTCTCCCCCACCGCCGCACCGCTGACATTACTAGCTACTCTCTACTTTTTTCAAAAATGGCACTGGGCGGCGCAATCACGCTACTGCGCATGCGCCGCCCGGCCGAGCACTTACGAGCTTTCCCGAGCCCGGCCGGCTTCGGAACGGCGCATGCGCTGTTGCGTGGTCGGCTCGCGGCCATCTTTTCTATGGGCACTGGTGCCCATAATAGACTGTAATGGGCAGCACGAAAGGGGGGGGGGCGGCCGCGAAGTCGCTGCAGGAGCGGCGCCGCCCCTACACCACTGCCGCCCCGAGGCCTGGCCTCGGTGGCCTTGTGGCTAATCCGGCCCTGCAGACCACCCTAGGTAGCTTCCGCATGTGATACTGAGCCTCCATGATTGAAAGAATCAAATTCAGGTGCTAGACATCCTCCAGCCAGGAAATGAGGCAGGGCTCTATCTGACTTGCTGCAGCTTCTAATGCATATTGTGAGAAGCTTGCAGTGTGCAGTGAAATTAAAGTAAGCAATTTCAGTCCAGGACAGGAGCTGGAGTTCAGCTTTAAATGCCTATTATACATAATACAGTGTTCTATACGGCTATTTTTTTTTTTTTTTTCTGATGCTGAGTATCTCACAGCCCACTGGGACATCATAAATCAAACAAATGCAAACATGGAATCTTAACCATCCGAGCATTAAAATAAGATATTTTCCTCTGGAAGCAGACAAGACAACACATGTTTTCTCCCCTCTTATCTAATCATGATAAACGTTTTTTTATCAAGTTCCATACTGACTGTGAGAAGAGCCATTATTCTGGGATTACAGCGCAATTCTCAAATCCCATGACGGCACGCGATAACGCCAGGCGCCTTCTAGAGAAAAATGTGACAGGATTCCATCAGCCCATGAGGTTTGAAATGATCTTGCGAAAGCACGCATAAGAGGAAGAGGTTTCTATCTCAACATAATTGTGTTAAAAATGCCAGACTCAATTGTCTATTAAAATTCATCCTGAATATTGCTGTGTTGATGTTCAGGCGCTACATTAGGAAGTATCTTAGGGAAAATAAAGTATCTGTCTCAGAGCCCGGGGCCCACGCGGTCAACTGGCTGGCAACAATTTTTAGGATGTAAGGTGGAACTCCAGCCAAAGATTTCAATTTTTTTATAGACCAGGGGTGGGCAATTCATTTTCCCAAAAGGCGCCAAATGAGAAATTGGGACTTCTGTGGGGGGCATATTAAATATGGTAAGCCTGAACCTCCAAACATACATTGGGGTTGATTTATTAAAACTGGAGGGTGCAAAATCTGCTGCAGCTCTGTATAGAAACCAATCGGCTTCCAGGTTTTATTCTCAAAGCTTAATTGAACAAGGTGAAGATAGAAGCTGATTGGCTACCATGCACAGCTGTATGTGAACCCTAGGTTCACATCTATGTGGTTGCGGTTGATGTGGTTTTCAGGCGCATTTTGCGGTGCGGTTTTTGATGTGTTTTACTGTTTTTTTCTCTTTAACAAACTGTGTATAGCTGGTTGTTAAGAAGTGGGCTGGGAAGCCGGCCACCACGTCCTTCAAAACCAATAAATCATCAGCTGTCAGCGGGCTTCTCCACCGACAGCTAAATGTAAAAACAAGAATTGCCATTAATAAAAAAAGTTTCTAAAAAATGGCGTGGGGTCCCCTCCCAATCCATACTAGGCCGGGTGGGGCTGCATCCCAATCCCTACTAGGCCAGGTGGGGCTTCATCCCAATCCATACTAGGCCAGGTGGGGCTCCCTTCCAATCCATACTAGGCCGGTGGGGCCCCCTTCCAATCCATACTAGGCTAGGTGGGGCTCCCTCCCAGTCCATACTAGGCCGGGTGGGGCTCCCTCCCAATCCATACTAGGCCGGGTGGGGCTTCATCCCAATCCATACTAGACTGGGTGAGGCTCCCTCCCAATCCATACTAGGCAGGGTGGGGCTCCCTCCCAATCCATACTAGGCCGGGTGGGGCCCCCTCCCAATCACTAGGCCAGGTGGGGCTCCCGATCCATACTAGGCCGGGTGGGGCTCCCTCCCAATCCATACTAGGCTGGGTGGGGCTCCCTCCCGATCCATACTAGGCCGGGTGGGGCTCCCTCCCGATCCATACTAGGCCGGGTGGGGCTCCCTTCCAATCCATACTAGGCCGGGTGGGGCTTCATCCCAATCCATACTAGGCCAGGTGGGGCTCCCTCCCAATCTATGCTAGGCCGGGTGGGGTTCCCTCCCGATCCATACTAGGCCGGGTGGGGCTCCCTTCCAATCCATACTAGGCCGGGTGGGGCCCCCTCCCAATCTATACTAGGCAGGGTGGGGCTCCCTCCCAATCCATACTAGGCCGGGTGGGGCTCCCGATCCATACTAGGCCGGGTGGGGCTCCCTCCCAATCCATACTAGGCCGGGTGGGGCTCCCTCCCGATCCATACTAGGCCAGGTGGGGCTCCCTCCCGATCCATACTAGGCCGGGTGGGGCTCCCTCCCGATCCATACTAGGCCGGGTGGGGCTCCCTCCTGATCCATACTAGGCCGGGTGGGGCTCCCTTCCAATCCATACTAGGCCGGGTGGGGCTTCATCCCAAGCCATACTAGGCCGGGTGGGGCCCCCTTCCCACCCCCTCCCGCCCCCTCCCAATCTATACTAGGCTAGGGAGGGCCCCCTCCCAATCCATACTAGGCCGGGTGGGGCTCACAATCTATACTAGGCTGGGAGGGGCTTCCCTCCCAATCCATACTAGGCCGGGTGGGGCCCCAATCCATTCTAGGCTGGGTGGGGCTCCCTCCTAATCCATACTAGGCCCTTCAGTTATGGTCTGGATTTTGAGGGACTCCACACCATAATTTAAAAAAAAGGGTGTGGGTCCCCCCCCAAAAAAAATATTAACCAGACCCTTATCCGAGCATGCATCCTGGAAGGACAGGAAAGGAAGGGGATGAGCGAGCACCCTCCCCCCCGAACCATACTAGGCCATGCCCTCAACATAGTGATTGCTTTGCCCCTGCCCCCAAAGCACCTTTTCCCCATGTTGATAGGGACAAGGGCCTCTTCCTCGCAACCCTGGCCAGTTGTTGTGGGGGTCTGAGGGTGGGAGGCTTATTCAGTCTGGAAGCCCCCTTTACAAGGGTCCCCCAGGTCCCGCCACCCCCCCTCCCCCCCATGTAAATGAGTATGGAGTAATGAGTAAAGACACTACATAAATGGGTAATGGGACTGGGTAGGTACCTGTCAAAACCAGGTACCCACTCCACCCCAAAAATTGTCAAATGTGGCAGTAGAGGGGGAAGTGGAGCTTTCCCTTTTGGGTGGAGCTTTAAGGTCAACCAGTGGAGATGTAGGCTCTGCCCCTTACCTGTGGGGTGGAAAGTGGCACTTAGCAACACCTACCCACACGCCCCCACCCACATCATATGCTTGTTGCACACCTCCCATGGTCCACCCCAGTGGCTTTAGGGGTGGCGCTGCTCCTCCTACACGACCAAGGGGCAGTAAAGTGGCCACTGCCATCAAAAGGGCGCAAACCAGATTCGGTTTGTAGCAAGATTTTATCTTGCCCATGGCTGGGGTCAGTGCCCTATTCTCAATGAATGTGCATAGTGAAGATTTAAGTCAGCAGAGGCTGCCTATGGTACTTGCTTCAACCTGATATAAGGGGTAGGGCCGGGACAAGGGGTAGGCAGGAGGGGCGGCTGCCCAGCGTGCTGTGGTATCATGTGAGGTGTGTTGCATGAAAAGTGCCTACCTACAAGTTGGCAGGAGTACTGGAAGAGAGGGAAATTTTGTTTGGGGAGAATTTTTGTTTGCAAGGGGAATTTATGCTTTGGGGTAAACATGCAGATTAGTGCTCACATACTGGGGACCCTGATGTAGGGGAGGGGGACCCGTATGTAAGAATTTAAAGAGAACCCTGATGTAAAAGGGGACTCTGATGGGGACCCTAATGTAAGGAGGGATGCTGATGGGGGGACTGTGATGAGCAGCCTTATGTAAGGGGGTACTCTGATGGGTACCCTGATGTAAGGGGGGAATCTGATGGAAACACTGATGTAAGGGGGGATTCGGATAGGAACGCTCATAAGGGCCCTTATGTAATGGGGGGATTCTAGTTGGGATCCTGATGTTAGGGGGGACTCTGATCTTAGAAGGCTGAAAGGGACCCTGATTTAAGGTGCGACTATTATAGGGACCCTGATATAAAGGGGGCGCGCTGGGGGAGACAATGATGTGAGGCAGTTCCGATGCAAGGTGGGCTCTGATGGGGACCCTGATGTAATGGGGGCTGGTGGAGACCTAATGTAAGGGGAGACTGTGATCCAAGAAGGCTGAAAGGGACCCAAACGTAAGGGGGGACTTAATATAGGGACCCTGATGTATGGCTGCCTATGGCCCTTGCTTCAATCTGATATAAAGGGGAGTCTGATGAGGACCTTGATTTAAGAGGGGGTAATTGATGTACTGGGGACCCTTATGTAAGGAGAGAATGTGGTGAGGACCCTGATGTAAAGGGGAACTCTGATGGGGACCCTAATGTAAGGAGGGATGCTGATGGGGGGGGGGGCTGTGATGAGCACCCTGATTTAAGGAGTGCTCTTATGGGGACCCTGATGTAAGGAAGGAATCTGATGAAAACTCTGATGTAAGGGGGGATTCGGATAGAAACTCTGATCAGCCTGATGTAAGGGAGGCTCTTATGGGGACCCCAATGTATGGAGAAACTCTGTTTGGGACCTTTATGTAAGGAAGGAATCTGATGAAATGGGGGATTTGGATAGGAACTCTGATGAGGGCCCTTATGTAATGGGGGGGATTCTTGTTGGAACCCTGATGTTAGGAGGGACTCTGATCTAAGAAGGCTGAAAGGGACCCAAATTTAAGGGGCGACTATTATAGGCACTCTGATTTAAAAGGGGGACACTGGTGGAGACTACGATGTGAGGGAGTTCTGATGCAAGGTGGACTCTGATGGGGACCTTCATGTAATGGGGGCCGATGGAGACCTTCTGCAAGGTGGACTCTGATGGGGACCCTCATGTAAACAAAGACTATTTTTTGGCCCTCGAATATTTGTAAACTACACATTGTGGCCCCCATACTGAAAAAGTAAAGACCCTTGAACTACATTGGCAGCATTCACCACATCCAGGTATGAACTTCTGTATATAACTTTCCATTGTTTTAACTTATAGGAAATATTTCGTCCTCGTATCAGAATCGCGCCGTGCTCTGTTTTCATCAGGGCAGTCAATATTTGATGTACCTATCATGTAGAAAGTTAGCAAAAGGGAGAAAAAAAACCCCACTAAGTACACAAGTGTGATGTTTCAAGCATATAATTTGCTATAAAAATCAATGGCAACAGCAAAATTGCTGCAAAAGCACCTGGAACAGCAACGGAAAGTATTGATTTCATGAGAAGCTTTAGAGTTGTGACAAATTCTGTGAAATTCACCTTATAAAATACCCGAATGTTACTTTGTGTCAGCATTTCGGAAGGGATAATTGTCATGAATTTCAAAGCTGCAAATATTTTCTTCATTCCAACAGATTTAAAGTTTGATGATCTACACAGTGAAGGTGCGTAAGCAAAGCTGAACCATCAGAAGAAAGTAACTCTTCCTCTGTGCCAAAATGACCTCCGGAGATGCCGGTCTCAACAGCCAGGCAATCGTAGGCCTCCGTATTATACAAATCAATGCAAAATTCCAACCAATACTTTATATATAGAAATCCAAACAATCTTGAGCATCTATGTAAACAACAAGACGCAAAACGCATTTTAGCCGAAGCGTTAATCATAACTAAGAGCAGGCCTTCAGTCAAAACGCGTTAGAATCTTGCTGTCGAGATCAGTGTTTTTCCAACCTTTTTCCAATCAAGACACCCTTTAGAATTGCACTCTGGGCACACCAATCTGAGGGCCCATTCATACCAGGAGGTGCATCTGAGCATGTGCGCTTTTTTTGCCTGCTCCCACGCATCGCATTTTTTAAATGAGCCGCTCTATGCATTTTTCAGGCAAAAGGGGTGCCGCATGATTTTAAAAATTGTACAGCACCAAAACACTCGGAAACACGGCACCCAGGGCAGCTAGGAGGGCAGTACAGCCATCCCTCCTGTACTGGGCCCGGGACCCATCAGTTCAAAAGGGGGGCCTGGGCACTTGATGAGCAGCAGGTCTGGCTGCATAGGTGTGCCCAGCCTATTGCATTAGGGTGTGAACCCCAAAGCTCAAACACATATCTGTGTGTGTATATATTGTGTATATACAGTTGTGCTCATAAGTTTACATACCCTGGCAGAATTTATGATTTATTCGCCATTTTTCAGAGAATGATGTGAATATGAATGATAACACAAAAACTTTTCTTTCACTTATGGTTAGCGTTTGGCTGAAGCCATTTATTATCAATCAACTGTGTTTACTCTTTTTAAATCATAATCACAACAAAAACTACCCAAATGACCCTGATCAAAAGTTCACATACCCCAGCTCTTCATACTGTGTATTGCCCCCTTTAACATCAATGACAGCTTGAAGTCTTTTGTGGTATTTGTGGATGAAGGGGGGGGGTCAGCCTGTCAGTACTCAGACCATACGCCGCACACTGCATCAAATTGGTCTGCATGGCTGTCATCCCAGAAGGAAGCCTCTTCTAAAGATGATGCACAAGAAAGACCCACAAACAGTTTGCTAAAGACAAGCAGACTACGGACATGGATTACTGGAACCATGTCCTGTGGTCTGATGAGACCAAGATAAACGTATTTGGTTCAGATGGTGACAAGCGTGTGTGGCGGCAACCAGGTGAGGAGTACAAAGACAAGTGTGTCTTGTCTACAGTCACATTTTGAGTTTGGGAAAAGGCATGTGGGAGACTCCCGAAATGTATGGAGGAAGGTGCTCTGGTCTGATGAGACTAAAATTGAACTTTTTGGCCATCAAAGAAAACGCTATGTCTGGCGCAAACCCAACACATCACATCACCCAAAGAACACCATCCCCACTGTGAAACATGGTGGTGGCGGCATCATGCTGTGGGCATGTTTTTCAGCAGTCGGGACTGGAAACTGGTCAGAGTTGAGGGAAAGATGGATGGTGCTAAATACAGGGATATTCTTGAGCAAAACCTGTACCCCTCTGTGTGTGATTTGAGGCTAGGAGGGAGGTTCACCTTCCAGCAGGACAATGACCCCAAACACACTGCTAAAGCAACACTTGAGTAGTTTAAGGGGAAACATGGAAATGTGTTGGAATGGCCTAGTCAAAGCACAGACCTCAATCCAATAGAAAATCTGTGGTCAGACTTAAAGATTTGCTGTTCACAAGCGCAAACCATCCAACTTGAAGGGGCTGGAGCAGTTTTGCAAGGAGGAATGGGCAAAAATCCCAGTGGTAAGATGTGGCAAGATCATAGAGACTTATCCAAAGCGACTTGGAGCTGTGATAGCCGCAAAAGGTGGCTCTACAAAGTATTGACTTTAGGGGGGTGAATAGTTATGCTCATTGACTTTTTCTGTTATTTTGTCCTATTTGTTGTTTGCTTCACAATAAAAAAAAAAAATCTTCAAAGTTGTGGGCATGTTCTGTAAATGAAATGATGCAAATCCTCAACAATCCATGTTAATTCCAGGTTGTGAGGCAACAAAACACGAAAAATGCCAAAGGGGGGGGGTGAATACTTTTGCAAGGCACTGTAGCTTGGCTCCTGCTGTTAAAACGTCTTTAATGAGTTTAAACTGATTTTTTTTTTTCCCCCTCAGATGCAGTGCTGAACGCTCCAATTAAAATCAGCATTAACATTAAATCTGAACTCCAGGCAGATATTTAAAAGCACCAATGAACGCAGTTGAGTATCCATTAAAAAATACATTAAATGCATTTTAAATTAAACCAATAAAAATACCCGAATGTTACTTAACACAGCCCGGCTATGTTGCAGCACTAAGCCGAGGAGAGGGAGGGGCCACGCACTGGGGGCCAATCAGGTGTCCTGAATTTAGATGCGATGACAAGGAACAGGAGGAAAAGGACAGAAAGATGACCTCATCAATTCATTGCTACTCCTTTAGGGCTCATTTTCATCATTCACATGTGAGCAGGAACACGCAAAAAAAAAACGCACGTTTTTTGCACGTTCCTGCACATTTTTGCCTGCCGTGTTTAGAGCAGCGCATTCATTTCATTGGGCTAAAAAACGCATGGGTGTTAAGCTGGGTACACCCGATCAGATTATCGGACGAACTTTCTTCCGTTTTTTTGTGGCATGCTAGTCTCATATCGATAGTGAAGAGGTTACTCACCATACGAAAATTCTCGTACGACCCAATTCAACTTCAGAAGGGATGTACTGTATTCAATTGTTTTGTATGTGTTCTTTCCTTTCTGAGCATGCGTCGTCTTGCTCTTACGATTTTTTATTTTTTTGGATGAAAACCATACTACTTAAACGAAAATCAGACGTTGGGTTCACACACGACAAAAATTTTAGAGCTTGCACATCCAGTTTTTTGTCGTCCTGAAAAATTCGGAATCGGCTGTCGAAAGCACCGCACTAACGATCCGAAAATCGGCAGATCGCCCGTCGGACGAAATTTTATTTCCGATTTTCTGATTGTGTGTTACGGGCCTTAAATCTCAGCACTAGATGGGCAGAATTGCAACACCTGCCAGGAAATCCAGCTCATAGGCAAAGGGCTTCCTGAAGACGCATGATGCGAAACGCGTAGAGGTTTATGGGTAACGCCAATGTCACTTCCTGCCCCAAACCCGCACCATATTGAGGCTTGAACCGCGCGCTGATCCCGGGAGACGGAACGGCACTTGCTAGCCCTAAGAGCATTGCAGGAAAGACCTAGTGCTGATCTACAGGCACCACACCTGTGCCAGCCGGGCGCTCCACGAGTCGGGTTGCGGGTCCCGTGGACTCGATCACTGCGGGGATACCAGCGATCGCCTCACGGAGAGGAAGAACGGGGAGATGCTAACGTAAACAAGCATCTCCCCGTTCTGCCTAGTGACAGGACACTGATCACAGCTCCCTGTGATCAGGAGCAGAGATCAGTGACGTGTCACACGTAGCCACACCCCCCACAGTTAGAAACACTCCCCAGGAATACTTAACCCTTACACTGCCCCCTAGAGGTTAACCCCTTCACTGCCAGTGTCATTTACACAGGAATCAGTGCATTTGTATAGCACTGATTGCTGTATAAATGACAATGGTCCCAAAAATGCGTCAAAAATGTCCGATGTGTCCGCCATAATGCCGCAGTCATGATAAAAAAATCGCAGATCGCCGCCATTACTATTAAAAAAAAAAAATTATCAATAAAAATGCCATAAAACTATCCCCTATTTTGTAGACGCTATAACTTTTTGCACAAACCAATCAATAAATGCTTATTGCGTTTTTTTTTTACCAAAAATATGTAGAAGAATACGTATCGGCCTAAACTGAGCAAAAAATATCAAAAAAGTTGATATGTGGTAAGATAAATATATAAATATATAAGATAAATATATTATTTAGGGTCAGCGCAGTTACACCTTCACTGTAAAATGGCTAAATACACGCCCAATATATATATATATATATATATATATATTTATTTATTTATTTATTTATAAATTTTTTTACAATATTTCTTTTTTTTTATTTTATTTTTGTGTGTTATGTAGCTACTTGCCTAGAGAACGGCTTGAGGTTTCAAAAGAAGCATTTTCTATTTCTGTGCCTCTCAACCTTCTAAGCAATAACTAAAAGCAAATTAGAAGATGACGAATGCCGAACTCAACGCGCGGTTCCTCTTGTCTTTTTTTTTTTTTTTTTTTTATGTGCCATCCTCTGTAGCTAATTGTTGCCATGCCAAGAAACATTCCTCAGGCTGCAGTCTCAGCTATCGCGGCATTTTTTTCCGCGGTGGTAAAATTAGCCCCATTAGTTATCATCATCGCCCTTAGATATGACATCATTGGCCATGCCGAGGCCACCAAACAGCCAATTAACAATCCCCAGCTGGAACAACAACTGCAGCTTCATCTGACCTATGTGCTACAAATTTGCTGGGATCTTGGCAAGTGGAGTAGAAATTGTGTTTATTTCCAACAGTTGCGAGAGCAAACTACTGTTTTCTTTTTTCTTTTTTTTTTTTTTTTTTTACTTTCCACTTTGCCATCGTGTTAGTCCTATTTGGTTGTGTTTCCATTAAGTCGTTTACGATAATGACTAATTCCGTAAAATAAGGAGTGCGAATTTACTACGCAATTAGGGATTTTATTAAGCATGTACTTTACAAGCTAAAATAGTACTGATCACCAAGGAGCAATAGCAAACTGACGAATGACTGGGGAAATTTATAAAGTCTTGTTTATTGTGTTATATGCAATTTTTTTTTCTTTTTGCATCTTTAGGGAAGTTCTTTATTTTACCGTAACCAGTTCACCTCTCGCACCTGTACACCCCTTAGGGAGCAGAGACATTGTTGCCACCACACACGCTTGACACCATCTGAACCAAATAAGTGTATCTTGGTCTCATCAGACCAGCCATGCAGACCAATTTGATGCAGTATGCGGCATATGGTCTGAGCACTGACAGGCTGACCCCCCACCCCTTCAACCTCTGCAGCAATGCTGGCAGCACTCATACGTCTATTTCCCAAAGACAACCTCTGGATATGACGCTGAGCACGTGACCTCAACTTCTTTGGTGGACCATGGCGAGGCCTGTTCTGAGTGGAACCTGTCCTGCTATACTGCTGTATGGTCTTGGCCACCGTGCTGCAGCTCAGTTTCAGGGTCTTGGCAATCTTCTTATAGCCTAGGCCATCTTTATGTAGAGCAACTATTCTTTTTTTTAGATCCTCAGAACTCTTTGCCATGAGGTGCCATGTTGAACTTCCGGTGACCAGTATGAGAGAGCAAGAGCGATAACACCAAATTGAACACACCTGCTCCCCATTCACACCTGAGACCTTGTAACACTAACGAGTCACATGACATAGGACATGGGCGGTGCTTTCCTCAGAGCCGCTGCGTCACTTCTGGTTTCTCTGTGCAGTGGGAAACCGTAAGGGATGCGGCATCTCCGTGCGCTTTCTTTCATCTCTCAGCTGGGTTGATAGGTTATAGGAGAGTGCTGGGCTGTATACCATATCTGTGATGCTGGTCTGTATACCATATCTGTGATGCTGAGCTGTATACCCCATCTGTGATGCTGGGCTGTATACCCCATCTGTGATGCTGGGCTGTATACCCCATCTGTGATGCTGGGCTGTATACCCCATCTGTGATGCTGGGCTGTATACCCCATCTGTGATGCTGGGCTGTATACCCCATCTGTGATGCTGGGCTGTATACCCCATCTGTGATGCTGGGCTGTATACCATATCTGTGATGCTGGGCTGTGTATCATATCTGTGATTCTAGGCTGTATACCCTATCTGTGATGCTGAGCTTTATACCGTATCTGTGATGTTGGGCTGTATACCATATCTGTGATGCTGGTCTGTATACCATATCTGTGATGCTGGGCTGTATACCCTATCTGTGATGCTGGGCTGTATACCCCATCTGTGATGCTGGGCTGTATACCCTATCTGTGATGCTGGGCTGTATACCCCATCTGTGATGCTGGGCTGTATACCATATCTGTGATGCTGAGCTGTGTATCATATCTGTGATGCTGGGTTGTATACCCTATCTGTGATGCTATGCTGTATACCCTATCTGTAATGCTGGGCTGTATACCCTATCTGTGATGTTGGGCTGTATACCATATCTGTGATGCTGGGCTGTATACCATATCTGTGATGCTGGGCTGTATACCCCATCTGTGATGCTGGGCTGTATACCCTATCTGTGATGCTGGGCTGTATACCCTATCTGTGATGCTGGGCTGTATACCCTATCTGTGATACTGGGCTGTATACCCTATCTGTGATGCTGGGCTGTATACTCCTGACACTATGGGTGGAATACAGGGAACAAAGTGGGTGGATTATATAATGGGTGGGGCTTATGAGAAGTGGGAGGGGTCAAAAAGAATGGGCAGGGTCTGGCGCCCCCCCATTCTAAAACTACATCAGCCACCACTACCCAAAGGGGTTGAGCCGGTAACAACTCTGGAGGCAGATTTTTTAAAAAGTTTCATAAAAACATACTAGCATTGCACATACATAAGCAAAAGCTGAATGTTCTCTGGATACTTTCCTGATAGATCTGTCACCTCTTTATTGTGTGCTCACCACAGTATGTGAAATAAATGGAAAAAAGATCCATATTTGGTGTTCCTTGAAGAATTCGCAGGTCACTGATCAGATTCTTAAAACAGTGCTTGTAATTAAGATTATAAATGTATCAATATTTGTAAACGCTTCGCAAAGGTAAACATTTTTAAAAATGTCTTGGCCGGTAGCCTTTAGAGCTGAACTCCAGGCAGATATAAATAAAACACCAATTAGCGCAGTTATGTTTTCATTGAAATAAAAAAAAATCATTAAATGTAATTTTAAATGCCAGCAGTGTAAGTAGCAGCCTAAGTCTTTATATCACCCCCTACACAACATAAATCAGAAGCAAAGAAAGAGAGGGGGTGCAGAAGGACATAATATGATGTGCTGCGTTGCACATGCACTAACAGGAGGAGACAGCAGAATGATGACATCACCTTCTTTGCCCCATCATAAGATAGGGGTGGGGAGGTGACCAAGCTGTATTGTTTGACTGTAGTAGAGGAAAGAACGTCACTAACCTGGCTGTGGTGCAAATCTCAGGGCTGGATGGACAATGGAAAACAAATCTTTTGGTTTGGCTCCTTCCTCTGGCACTACAGGACTGTATAACACCCGAAGAAGGAACCAAACAGGCCCTGTAAGCTTGCATGTTTATTCTACGTTAGCTGATGTAGCACCCTCCTAGACAGTCTGCTAGTTAGGTTAGTTACATTTAGTTCCCGTAGCTCTCCTTTAATCAGTTGAGCGGCTTGTGATTATTTTGGGCTGTTCTGTGTCTCACCGGTTGCACATTTGACTGCTTCCCCCTGCCTTCTGGAGAGTTCTGGAATGTAGCAGGGAAAGGAGGTGATCCCTAATACCGCACATCCGTGTGGTCCTATGAAGGTAAACAGAGTGGTAACCTCAGCCTGGACTCCAACCAGGCCACGCCCCCAACGCATTTTACTCTGCCTTCTTGGAGCTCAGTCATGGGGATCACTGGAATAGGTATGGTATCACTGGTATTTTAGTGGGCTGAGAGATTCAAATACAGAAAGCATTGGGAAATTCAATGTTTTTGAGATGTCACCAGATAAAAAGTGAGGAGAAATCTTCCAATAGGGTAGTTTAGTGACATGAAGTGAATGGAAATCTCCTCAATGAGATACAGACAACACTGATGTATGCCACGTGTGATACAGTAGATCTTGGCACCCTCTGGCCTTTATAAGGAGGACACATGCTCACAAATTTTTCTGACTGGTTGTCAGCTTTTCCTGCCTCCTGGGTGTATCCTGTATCTGATTCCTGTTGATGACACGGCTTATTACTAACCTGGTCCTGGATTGAATGACTGTGGTAGCTACCTGTGCCTTGACAAGGTGTCAAATTTTAAAGGAATGTGGTGGAGGTACATTTCTATTTGTTGAATTTTTATGTGTTTTTTTTTTCAATAAAATGTTTTTTCTATCACCGGCTGTCTCTCCTTGAAGATTCACTTTGGACTCTGTCCACTTTTTATATACTGATCCTGGATTCTGTTTGTTCTTCTGCCCACCCGTTCCTGACCTCGGCTTCGTTTCTGACCATGGTTCTGTACTTCCTTGCCCAACCGTTCCTGACCTTGGCTTTGTTCCTGATCACGGTTCTGTACTTCCTTGCCGACCTGTTCCTGATGTTGGCTTCGTTCCTGACCACGGTGCTGTACTTCATTGCCCACATGTTACTGACCTTGGCTTCCTCTGTGACCTCTCTCCTGTCTCCATCTTGGCTTCATACTACTTCTGAGTGCCTGCTTCGGTTGTCCTTCATACCAGCTCCAGTCACCACAGTGTGTTCCTGCCTAAAGCCTGCTGAGAGCTTCGACAAGCCACATACCCAAAGTACAGGTACAGGTGGAGCGATTGCAAGTGTCTTTTTGCTACATTATTTGTAGCTGCTGACTTTCATTTTTTTTTAAAAGGGACCAAAGTTCCTCTTATCTGCTAAACGGCAATGCATTTCTGTGCATGTCAGGAAAGCCTGAAATTTTGCACGCAATCCTCACACACACACAAGTTTGAACATAGCCCATAGGCATGCGCAGGGGGTGTGCCAGGTGTGTCTGTGCAAAGCCTAATCACTATGTGTGGTGCAGATTCCCCCTACCCCCCCCCCCCGTCCTTGTTGGCCCCTCACCACACAGTGCTGCTGGCTTCCCTCCCCTCCCCTGCCTGCTATGGGTGATGTTTCAGGATGGAGAGCGGGGGGGAGGTTATTAAATATGTAATTTACCGGCCCCTTTCTTTTCTAAACAAACACAATGAGCACACTCGCTCACTGTGTACATTCACAACTGAATCATAGAAAACTGTGTTTACTATGCTTCAGTTTGTGAATGAACAGGAAGCCACTCAGCACAGAGCACTTCCCATTCATTCACTGCCACGTGTAGTTGAGGCTGCAGAGAAAGACGTGAGTGTTTGAGCCTTGGGGTGCACACCCTCATGGAATAGGCTGCTCACACCTATGACAGAGCCTTAGTGCCGGTTCACACTACAGCGACTTTGGATCCGACTTGTCAGACCTCAAGTCGCCCCAAGTCACCGGACATAAGAAATTCCATTGAAGTGAATGAGAGCTGTCCTAATGCACACTACTGAAGTTGCTCCGACTTCAGAAAAGGTTCCTGTACTACTTCAAGGCGACTTCTAGCCGGCTTGTACCCATAGAATTCAATTGAAGTTGCCTCCAAGTCAGATCCTTATCTTAATTGATGTGATTTGGATCTGACATTACAGGAAGATTACCCAGGAATTCCCCAAAGTTGCCTCGAAGTTGACTGGCAAAGTCGTACCGACACTTAGTGTAACCTCTGTTACATTCCTGCTACATTCCTGTCTGGGCGTAGCAGTCATTGAAATATACACATTTGAAGGTCAGAATCACAACAGCAGAGGTTGTGAATAGTGCAATCTTTTATTAAAATACCTGTTCACAGTGGTGGCTGGTGATTTCTTGGGGGAGGTGACAAATGAAACCCTCCACCCCCCACCGCCCGCCAGCCCACCCCGCTCTTACCCCAGCCCGCCCGTTCGCCCGCAAGCCCTGCATGTTCCCCAAGCCCACTCGCTCACTCGCTTGCTCACCCGCTAGCCCTGCATGTTCCCCGAGCCCACCCGCTCACTCACTTGCATGCCCGCTAGCCCTGCATGTTCCCCCAAGCCCACCCGCTCGCTTGCTTGCTCACCCGCTAGCCCTGCATGTTCCCCAAGCCCACGCGCTCACTCGCTTGCTCGCCTGCTAGCCCTGCATGTACCCCAAGCCCACCCGCTCGCTTGCTCACCCGCTAGCCCTGCATGTTCTCCAAGCCCACCCGCTCGCTCGCTTGCTCGCCCGCTAGCGCAGCATGTTCCCCAAGCCCACCCGCTCACTTGCTTGCCCGCTAGCCCTGCATGTTCCCCAAGCCCACCCAGTCGCTCGTTAGCTCGCCCGCTAGCCCTGCATGTTCCCCAAGCCCACCCACTAGCTCGCTTGCTCGCCCGTTAGCCCTGCATGTTCCCCAAGCCCACCCACTCGCTCACTTGCTCGCCCGCTAGCCCTGCATGTTCCCAAGCCCACATGCTCATCTCGCTTGCTCGCCCGCTAGCCCTGCAGGTTCCCCAATCCCACCCGCTAGCTCGCTTGCTCGCCCGCTAGCCCTGCATGTTCCCCAAGCCTGCCCGCTTGCTCGCCCGCTACCCTGCATGTTCCCTAAGCCCACCCGCTTGCTCGCCCTCCAGCCAGCCCTGCACTTACCTCATCCAGGTCACGGATGGGCTTCCCTGACTTCTCCTCTCAACCAATCTGGTCGCACTCCCCCCATCCCGGCCAATCCGGTCTTTGGACCCACTTCCTGTCTTGATTGGCCAGGAGAAGCGGGAAGACAATAGCAAATGTTGATTATGGGGTACAGTGCTCTGCTCCTTGAGCCCACCCTTTTTAAAGCCAATCCTGTGCTTCAAAAAAACCCCATAGAAATCCATGTCCCCGGCAGGGAGCGCCCGCCGCTGCCTGTTCAGTCATCCTGCCCCAGCGATGATCATTTTCAGTCCACTGACGCTTAGATTCTTGTCCCGCGAGCTGGAAAATCTCTGTGTAGGATGTGTAATCATCATGGTTATGTCTTAGCCAAACATTTATCTATCAAATGCAAAAAAAAAACCCAACAAAAACAGCCAGTGTTGAATGCCCTTTCCATTTAATATGTAAGTCTCCTACAAAGCTGACGTCTCTATTTCATTATAGTTTCGGTTTAATGGGTTTTCATTAAATTAGTGGAATGAGAAATAATGAAGGAGCTCAGCTCATGTTTCAAAAGGTAAGCTCCCCTGACTCCGAGAGAGAAAAAAAAAAGAACCAAGTAAGACGCGGGCCTTTTTTTTTTTTATTCGGCGCGGCTTAATAAATAATAAAAAATAAAAAAAAACGCCGCTATTATTGATGCAAATGGAGGCTGACAAGGTGCTTATCACGGGGAAACATTAATGTCTTGTTTTCCGTCTGATTTCGGCGTGCAGAAAACGCTGACAGTATTCCATTACAAAAGACGACGTGAAAAGGACAATCGTTACAGAGATATACTCCGCGCATTGTCTGCTCACAGATTATGTCAACATGACCGTAATCAGGCTTCAGCATTACAGAGGGAGAGACAATGCCTTTGAAGGGTTGTGACAGCTAATAATAAAAAAATACAAAAAAAAAAATGAGCATTGTCGGTCTACTGCAAAATATTAACGCGATCTCCGCCGTTCTCTCTGTGTAATTCGTGTAATCTTTTTTTAAGGCTTTTATTCTTCTATTTTCGTCTGGTGATCGCGCAGAACGGAAACATTTGTTTCGTTTCGGATATATTCGTTATGTTACTAATTTCGTTTTTGTTGATTTGTTTTGGAATTTGTTTAGTTTTGTTTTAACCACCTCAATACCGGGCACGTTCACCCCCTTCCTGCCCAGGCCATTTTTTAGCATTTAGCGCTGTCGCACTTTGAATGACAATTGCGCGGTCATGCGACGCTGTACACATGTGACATTTTTATCATTTTTTTTCCACACAAATAGAGTTCTCTTTATCGACCAATTCGAATTCAGCGTGAAGAATAGCTGGCTGTTAGGGAGTGGGCCGAGAAAGACGGCCGCCGCGTCCTTAACAACCGATGACTCCCCGACTAAACCGCCTGATGCTTCTTAAAAAGCGATGGGACGGGGCCACCCAGCAATGTCACTGAGTGGCTCCGCCTTCTTGTGACATCATCGATCGCAGCATGATGGGACCCCCCACGCCATTTTTGTTAATTGACCTGGTATGGATTGGGGAGGGGCGACCACACTGTGGTTTTTTTTTCAGAATTTTTCATTGCCAGTGTTCTGTCGAATAGTGTAGATCGTCGGATAATGCCTCCGATGGGCTGAGATGCTGATCAGCTGGCGTGACGTCAACACGGCGCATGCGCAGGTTTCTGAGGCATTATCTGACAATCTGCAAAGCGCAGAGGGAGAATCAAATCGATCAGATTCAGCCTCGTTCTCTGTGCGCATGCGCAATGTCATAGGCAGAAAACTGTTGTTGTTGGGCGGATTTGGGTGTGTTGCATGGCGGATTTGGGGGCGGATTTTGGTGTGTTGCAGGATGGTGTCAAGTCTTGCGCATGCGCAGAGACAGCGAGGCAGAATCTGACAATTTGATTCTCCCTCCGCGCTTTTCAGATTGTCGGATAATTCCTCCGATGATCTGCGCATGCGCAGTGTTGATGTCACCCCAGCTGATCAACATATAGTATTATAGAGCATTATTCAATGATCTGCATTATTCATAGAACACCGGCAATGAAAAAAAAAACACAGTGGGGTCCCCTCTCCCCAGTCCATACCAAGGCCCATTAAAAAATGGCGTAGGGTCCCATCTTGCTGCGGTCGATGACATCACAAGAAGGCGGAGCCACTCGGTGACATCACTTGGGTGGCCCTGCCCCTTAGCTATTTAAGAAGTTTGAGACGGTGGAGCAGGCAGATGGCGGGAGCCTTCGACGAGACCAGAGGTTTTTTTTTCTTTTTTCGGGTGCGTCTGGGATCGTGATTGATGATGGATCTATATTGGGGGACTAATAAAGGATTTGTCAAAAATGTGTGTTGTGTCTTTACTCACTTTTTACACTTTTTTGGTGAATAGGTAGGGGTACATGGTGGGGGTAGGTTTTTTTTTTTTTTTTTTATATTGGCGTGGTATGGATTGGGGGGGGGGGGGGTCATGCTGTTTTTTAACTGAATTTTCTATTGCCGCCATTCTTTTGTTTACATGAGTCATTGGCTGTTAAGGACGCGGCTCCGGGCTTCCCGGCTCGCTCCTTAACAACCAGCTATTCTTCACACAGAATTTAAATTGGTTCATCGTTTTTTTGACCAATCCGAATTCGAATCGTTCCAAAAATGTGGAACGCGTTAGAAACGAATATACGAAACTAAATTAAACAAACGTCATCAAAATTTGTTACCATTTCATTCTGAGATTTGGATATATCCGAATCTCTGAATACCCCAAAAAAATCATTCAAATTCATATTTGGACCAAAACAAATTGAACATGTCTAGTGCCAGCAAGTCTGTTGTTTTTCAAAAGAACAAGGTCTCTTGCAGTTACAGGGATGTGACAAACCATTTACAATCAACATGCTTACAAGGATCAGCTTTTATTTATTTATGTAAAACCTTTCTGCCAAAAGGAAAAAAAAAACTGTTTGCTATAACTGATTATTAGCTGGAATTTGGCTTCAATTTGTTAGTGTACTTAAATCTGTTAGTCCATCTAACACTCCCCTCTTTCCGGACTGACAATGCTGCTGTCCAAAGGTGACCCCTGTTCTCCTTCATCCAGAGTGGGGGGGCTCCAATACAGGAGATGTGTTACTGGCCAGCAGGGGCGGCCCATTCATTAAGAGCGCACGGGCGTCCATGCGTCCAGCCCCTTTCAGGACGCCGGATGCATGGATTCCAATGCGGGGGTGTTTTTTTTTAAAGCACCTGATTAGAGCCAGAGGCTTCAAAATAGGATGGGCTCGTGGCACAGAGAATGCGAACCAAGCCCACCCAGGTGTGTTACAATAGCGAATGAATATAAGCTATTGTAACACTGATCCTCCTCCCGGCCAATCAGGAAGCGGGTCTTGAGACCTGTCATCCGATTAGCTGAAAGGACAGGAGATCATATTGGACGCCTAGGAGGAGGGGAGGAGACACACAGCCGCTGTGATGGAGGAAAAAACACAGGATCCACTGATCGATGCTGATGCCCACTGCCCGCCACCTGCCACCTAGATGGGGTAAGTGCTGGACTGTCCGGGCAGACAGCGAGCGGGTGGGGGGGATGAGGTACCACTAGCCACCGGGGGGGTTGGTTGTTTGCCACCCCCCCCCCAAAAAAAAACACCAGCCGCCACTGCTGGCCAGATCACCAGGTGAAAACAGGGAGGAAAAAAAGCGAACGAAAAGAAAAGTAATGCAGCTTGTTGTTTTTGGGTTTATTACCACTTTAAATCTGGGATTTACCTTCCCACACTTGTAGCAAGAAACTGATTACTATCCCTGCAAACCTGCATCACACTGGTCACATGATCGGAAAGCCGGTCCCACTGGCTACCGATCTTTGGCTACAGCTGAGACCTGTCTTTGTCCCGGGAGCACACAGTAAGTGCACTCTCAGCACAGAAACATGGGCTGACCAATGAGGCATATGTGCAGCACGTAGGCGTTAAAGCCCACCCCTTTCGCCACCACACATATATGATTGGCGGTTCTAAAAGGGGTTAAACTGAAATTTCAGTTGAGATTTTAAAGTCCCAACTTGGGTCAAGTCCAGGACTTCACTGGCTACTTACTGATATCATGTGTAGCACCCTCCTAGTATAGGATGCTAAGTAAATTTAGTTTTCTGGCTCCTCTGTAATTATTGGAGCGGCTGTTGATTTCTTTGGGCTGTTCTGGATTTCACGGGCCTCATGTTTGATTGTTTCCCCTTGCATTCTGGAGGCTTCCAGAACATAGAAGGCTGGGAAAGTCAAATAGGCAGCCTGAATATTTATTGTGCTTCAGCCAATCCCAAAGGAGATGCGCCCAGTAGGTGGCTGGAGGGGAATGTAAATAGTCAGGGGTCTGGAGCAGCACCAGGCTAGTCCTGCTGGAGAAGTTTCTAGCCTCTGGGGCTGCTGCCCTTTTTTGAGCCCTGGTGGAGTTGGCTGATACTCATCAAGGTCTGCAGCTGTGGCAGAGCTGGGGGAGGCTATCCTTAATTTCTTCTGGAGCTAAGGATTTGGTCAGGAGAACTCACAGAGGGGCACCTGGTGGATGCTGGGAGGTGTGAAGCTGCCATGGGTTATCATGAGTACTGACCCAAGCTGTCCTACTCCTGGGGTGCTACCTGACCTGTAGCTCATTTTGAGACTGCTTCTACAGTGTCTCAGTTCTGGTATTCTCCTTTGCTTCTGGCTTAAAAAACGATTCAAAAAAGTTTCACCTAATGAAGTGTATCCTCCTGCTACAAGACAGCATTTTTGGAGTATCCCATACCACCCCAGCTCATCTCCCATTACAAGTTCTACAAGCAACAAATCAAAAGAAGACACCCCCCCCTTTACATCTACCTTCAACAATGGTAGGAGGCAGGAATCCCCTGTGTAGACCAGCTCTTTCATAATAATCTTCAAACAGAAGACTGACAGAATACATATACAAGAATCTCCACCTTCCTATCTAGACACTCTCCACTTCCTATGCAGTTACCTGAGATCGTTTGACTCTTTCTGTCCTCCCCAACTCCCACCCACAAGGGTATATCACTGTTTTACAACACTTTACAGAACAAAGTAACCTTTGTTAAGACATCCCCTATGCTAAAATGGGAGGAAGACCTCCATATACCCGTCTCAGATACCCAATGGAAAGCGGTCATACAATGCAGCTACTCATGGTCTCACTGTATAATCCATTGGGAACAAACACAAAAATACTTACTTAATGGTATTTTACACCCTATCGACTCTCAAAATGTTCCAAAATGTAATCCCCATTCTGCTGGGGGGGATGTGGACAAACAGGCAACCTTACCTACACCAGTTACCAGAGAATAATCATCTATCTATCTATCTATCTATCTATCTATCTATCTATCTATCTATCTATCTATCTATCTATCTTCTAAGCCGGACTCCAAGCCACCTTTCACCTAGGTATGGAGAAACATCCCCGTAACCTCAGAGTGGTCGTTTTACACATTTTAGTTTTTTTTTTCCCTATGAAAAGATGTATTCACATAAAAACTCCACATGGGCCTCCTTGTTTGACGATCTGTGGAAACCATGGACGGACAGCAAATAATTTATTAACGTCTTTTGATTTGTTATATTGCACCCTTTGTATGCTCTGAGATATATGATTTGGATCATCTTTGTGATACAAACGATGTTGTATGAGCCTCTTCTTTTGCATTGTACTCTTGCCTTTTCTCATTGTGTGTTAAACCTGTAAAACTCAATAAAAATATTCCACATGGCAAAAGAAGACATCCCCTACACCATCCTTTCTCAACCTTTTCAACACAAAGGAACCCTTAAAACATCTCTCTTGTCTCAAGGAACCTCTGTTCAAAATGACTATATCTACAACTCATGATACATTTAGTGTGATGGTCATTGGGAAGAATGCTCCTTACACTTGTGGTCATTACCATGTGCTGACAAGTCGGACGGCCTTGGAGACAGAACAGTGGGCCATGAGTGTGTGAGTGCCAGCTTGGGAACAGATCTGTTACGTGTGTGGCAGGGGTCGCAGGTATTCACATACCCGAAACATTGAATACCTGCAACACCTGGGGAGCTGCACCACAGCAGTGTCACAGGCCACTTGAGAGCGACGCTACCACGTGACCAGGAAGTAGGACGAGCTCCGCTCCCATGTTTTTATGACGGCCGGCGATTTGTACTTTATGCGATACAAGTTCTTTTATTCTGTAAGTGCATTACTTTATCCATTAAATTTGGTTTTAAACGTATTTCACCATGGAAAGTTTATCATTTATATTTTGGGTTGTATACTGATGGTATGGATTCCTGTCTAATGTGGATGAATCAAGTGTTCCCTGTCAACCATCGATCAGTTCCTAGTTTGACATAGAGCCTGGTTACCACCGTGAGTCGGGGACTACATTTTGAAAACGGACGGTGCAGATTGGTTTTTCATCCCAAAGGCCCTGGCTGGGTTTAATGCCATCCGCTCATTGATACTGATGTTCTGGTAAGGGCAATCTTAGCTCATTTTGGATCGTTACTTGCAATAAGCTGAACATCCTGCTATTTTGATGATTGATTCCATTTCAAGAAATATCTGGACTTTTTCTTTGCGTTTAAATATTAATTTTTGTATTAATTTTTGTATTTTTATTAATATTTGCGGGTGGTAGGTAAGACCTCCACCTTACCAACTGTATATTAATTTTTGTTTGGCGCGGGTTATTAAAAGTTGCTCATTGTTTAAGGAACCCCCAGCAACCTCTGGAGGAACCCTAGTTGAGGAACCCTGCCCTAGACTGTTTAATGGCGCCAGAGGGAATGGTTTGTTGCTGGAGAATAATCTTCTATCCAAGCCTGAATCCTAGCCACCCTTCACCTAGGTATGGAGAAACATCCCCATAACCTCAGAGCGGTTGTTTTACACGTTTTAGTGGCAGCAAACATGGTGATAGCCATGCACTGGATGAAAAATATGGCACCCAACCCTTCTGAAACCATAGATCTAGTGCAATTTTCCCATGAAAAAATTTATTCACATAAAAACTCCACATGGGCCTTGTTTGACGGAAACCCAAAGGAACCCTTAAAACATCTCTCTTGTCTTAGGGAACCTCTGCTCAAAATGGCCATATCTACAACTCATGATACATTAGTGTGAAGGTCATTGGGAAGAAAGTTCCTTACACTTGTGGTCATTGGGAAGAATTACCACCTTATGGATAGCTAAAAAGATCAATGGTGTCAGTGGGAACTTATCTGAGAGGCAAAAGTTGCTCATTGTTTAAGGAACCCCCGGCAACCTCTGGAGGAACCCTAGTTGAGGAACCCTGCCCTAGACTGTTTAATGGCGCCAGAGGGAATGGCCTGTTGCCTATGTGATTGGTAGCCTCTGCACTGTCTGGAAAAAAAATAAATTTAAATCAGCAGCCCCTACGGTGGTAGCGCTACACCACGTCAGCAACTCACAGAGTAGTAAAGCCAGGAGCAGACAGTTCCAAATCCAACGGCCAGAGCCATATTGCTTTTCACTTTTCCAGGTGTGCACGGCTCTGCAACATTAGTAGTATTCCCGATAACAAAGCATTACACTATTAGCTTGAGTAAAGCAGATACTAAAAATAGACGCAGCTCATAACAATTATCACGCTCAGCAGTGCAGAGAGTTCACAGAATATGGCAATTGCTTAGCAACCATAATACTATAAATCAATGTAAATCACTTAATTATAGCGTAAGGGATACAAACGCCTCAATAGCGCAAATCAGCACATCACATTGTATCACATCACCTTCTAGTCAGCTAGCAATCATTGAGACATCTTGACACCAAGGAGATGAATTCCCTGACAACCAATTAGGATTTTTTTTAATAAAAAGAATAACTTGTGATCTGCAAAAAAAAAAAAAAAAAGTACTGTATTTCGAGAGAGAAAAGTGCTAAGAAACTGTGTGAAAAGAAGAGGCAAGAATGTAGCGTTGTGACAATTTTAAGGTGAAGTTTACATTTTGCCTTCTGTGGTTCCCCCCACCCCCCTCATCAACATGATAAAGACATTTTTTAGATAAAACCTTTATGCTTTAGCGAGACGTCTTAATTTAGACCCAGTGATGTCATCACTGAGTCTCTGTGCTTGCCACTTCTGAGGATCTCTGAGCACCTTAATTAGAATGACTTGTGGAGGAACATAGAGACAGTTAGTCCCCTTGTTCTACAATGAGGTATTTGGAAGAGTCTGGAGGTCAGTCAAGCTGGAAGGAGTTCCAGGATAACAACGTTCGTGTCTGTTGCCGAAAAAGTCCTGCCGTGTGTATGCTTAATTAGCTCACGGCCAACGCCCTTTGTACAAAAATCCAAAGTTTGTACAAAGTCCGATCGTGCGTATGAGGCTTAAGAATGGCTTGTTGAGGAACATAGATTCAATTAGTCGCCTTGTTTTACAATGAGGTATTTGGAAGAGTCTGGAGGTCAGTCAAGCTGGAAGTAGTTCCAGGATAACAAAAATGAATGTGGTGCCGCTTCTGCACAAATTTCTTAAGAGAAATATTTTGTGTGTATCTAAAGATCTCTTCTCGTATATGTTGATGATAGATTATTTTCTTTTCAGTTCTTTAGAATGCCTTGTAAAAGGAAAATAGAATTGATAAATAGAAATAGAAAATATAGCCCCTTTGTCTTCGTGAGACGAAACGTACGTCGGAAGGTTGACGCGCTGACGTCATCGCTGACTACCTCGTCCCGAACGGGTGTCCATAAGCCGGCCGGCTGCTGCTATTGTTTGTTTTCATGCTTTTACCTTCATTCCGCATGTAAGTGCAACTCTTAATCTCTATTAAACGTGGATTTTATTGATTTACACTATGGAGAGCCGTTGTTTTATTATTTTCTTGGGTCCTGCCTACTGATCGCCTTATTGGATGGAGCAACCCTGTGTGTTTCTGGCTCTTCACTGAGAAGCCGTGGTGTGATGTTACTTACTATTGAGTGTCAGGCTACCTACAAGCTATCCAAAGCTTGCCGTCTGGCAAGCGTTTAGCACATACGGTGGTGGATCTTCTCACAAGTAGCTGTCTGTGTGATCGATGAACCTCACTTTCATTTGGTCTGAACACTTTTTGGATGATTCCATTCACGGATTCTTTATTACTTCTATATTTTTCACTGTTGGGGCTAATTTTTACCACGCTTTTGTGTTTTTTGTGTTTTTGGCACTCACATTGTTCAATTTTTGGGTCCATCACGGATCCTTGGCTTACATTTATCCTTATAATTTTCATATATTGTATATACTTTTTACAGCGCTGCTCACGTTTTTATATAGGTATTTGGAAGAGTCTGGAGGTTGGTCAAGCTGGAAGGTGTTCCAGGATAACAGAAATTAATGTCTCTTGTAATGAATGATGTTTTGCTTCTGCACAAATTCTTAAGGGACGTATTTATGTACATTGTTTATGCTGGTGGAGGGGGTCCTACATGGCATCTGTCCAAGACTGGAGTTTAAAAGCCCATAGTTTTGATCATAGGTCAAGACCTTGGTACACTTGCGGTAACAACAGTTCCTTTACTAGAATGAATTTGCAGAAAGATGTTATTGGAACAAGTTGTTGAGCTTCGGATCCTTAAGGCCCGTACACACGATTGGACTTTTTGACAACAAACATGCAAATTAACTGCTTTAAGGGCAACATCTGACCGTGTGTACGCTCCATCGGACAAACTTTTTCGGTTTTCATCGGACTTTTGTTGGCTGTGCGAACGGACAAACTTTCCAGCAACAAAAGTCCGATGGAGCAAATTCCGATCGTGTGTACAAACTACCAACACGCATGCTCAGAACCAATGTAAAAGATCAGACAACAATACAGAAGTTGACCAAAGGGTGACGCCGGAGAATTGAACGTCCTCTTTTTGAAGTGTCGTCAGTACTTTGAAACATCACTACGTTCGTGTTTGTTGCCGAAAAAAGTCCTACCGTGTGTACGCTTAATTAGCTTACGGCCAACGCCCTTTGTACAAAAATCCAAAGTTTGTACAAAGTCCGATCATGTGTATGAGGCTTAAGAATGGCTTGTTGAGGAACATAGAGGCAATTAGTCGCCTTGTTTTACAATGAGGTATTTGGAAGAAGTCTGGAAGTCGGTCAAGCTGGAAGGAGTTCCAGGATAACAGAAATGAATGTTTCTTTTAATGAATGTGGTGCTGCTTCTGCAAAAATTTCTTAAGAGAATTATTTTGCATGTAAAATGTTTATCTGGGAGGAGAAAGGAGTCCTACTTGGCAACTATCAAAGATTGGAGCGCAAAAACCTTTGGATTTGCTTGTAGATCAGGTCCTTTTATATACTTATTACATCTAAGGATCTCTGCACACATACATTTCTCTGCTTTCTAATCTTATCTTTGTAACGCTTCTCTTATATGCTGATGTTAGATTCTTTCTACAAAAACAGGTTTGCTTGAAATTGTTGAGCTTCAGTTCTTTAGAATGACTTGTTGAGGAAAATAGAGACAGTGAGCCCCCTTGTTCTGCAATGAGGTATTTGGAAGAGTCTGAAGGTTGGTCAAGCTGGAAGAAGTTCCAGGATAACAGAAATTAATGTCTCTTGTATTGAACGATGTGGTGCTTCTGCACAAATTCTTAAAGGGGTTGTAAACCCTTCTGGCAGTGACCGGCCCCCAAGCCCACCCCTGTTTTACTTACCTGAGCCCCTTCATCCCCTCAGCGGAGACACGCTCTCCCTCTCTGCACGGGGTCCCGGCTCTTGATTGGATAAATTAATAGCAGCGCAGCCATTGGCTCCCGCTGCTGTCAATCAAATCCAATGACGCGGGCGACGGGGGGGGGGGGGCCGAGTCCGGCATTCATGTCAGTTCCTTGGTGCACTTGCCACATCTGAAGATCTCTTCACACACTGATTTCTTTGCTCTCCAATCTCATCTTCAACTTTGTAACTCTTCTGTTCGAAATAAACGCTCAACATTTTCATAGTGCGGAGGGGCTGCTGCTGTCCATTTCAGATATCGGATCAAATTGCGACTGCTACTAAGCGGCACTAAGGGCATACCGGATAGGAGGCAACACTGGTACCCATGCCCCCTGGTTTTGGAAAAAACTACTCTAATGGAGAACTGGATACACCACGTATACCACCCTCCTCGTTTTTGGGTGGAATCGGCCACACCGCTCTTCTCAGTTTCCATAACATATCATCACGTAAAGGCATTGGTACGAACATGAAATATCTTTTTAGTGCGTTCTGCTTATGTTTACACCAACGCCTGTGCTGCCGACGTTCTGACAGTATCACTAAAAAACACATCATCTGCTCGGAAATCATGTGAGTAAATCAAATTACATGCCTTGTTAGCTAATTACTCTGGGACTCGCTGCCTGTTCAGCCTATTTTAGGCTCCTGAATTAAGCCAAGACAATTATCGCGCACACTGAGACGAGCCAGGAATAGGGTCCTCCGCCTCTAAGTACCACTTCCAGAGTGTTATAACAACTAGCTTTCACCATGCTGAGCAACACCTGTGCTATTGTGCTCGTCTTCGGTGATGACTTTACCAAGTCGGTGGAGGAGTAAGAAAGTGGATAATATATACCTCTACCCATAGGAGGGTGCAAGTGATTGGAGGTGCCACATAGCACACACAAACGTGCAAAAATGACATATATGAGCATGCATGTAGAGTAAATAGCCGGCAAATGGGAGCCACAGGTGCAGCATACAGCCTCCCATTGCGATGAATGGCTGTAGATTGCTATATGAGAGGGTTTACGCCATCATAGCGCCATCCCAACCCCTCCCTCCTATAGCAGCATACAACTATTCATTGCAATGGGACACAGCACCTGTGGCTCCCTATCACCAACTACTTCAGCCCCATTCACAACTAGCATTTTGTATACAAGCGTTTTTTTGGGGGGGGGGGTTTGCCCTTTTTTTGCATGGTTTAATGCAACACTGCCCATTTATTTCAGCTTTCTGTTGCGTTGAGCTTTGAATGCATGTTTGCCGCTTTCATTACACATTTTTCTGCATGGAAAAATGCACGGCTGCTTGCAGTGTTTGGGGGTGCCATTAACAATGAATGACACCACAAATGTGACGTGCGTTTTTAGAGTTGACAGAAATGGAAAATATTTAGAAAACTGCTCTCCCGACCCCACCCATGTACAGTAGATGAGATGCTAGGCAGCTTCAGCAAGTGCTGCTGCACTAACCAAACCCCCCCCCCTCGGTACGTTTCGTCCTGCCTACAAGGCCTCAGTCTGTGTCACAGTCCTGTCTTGTGGGCGGGGCAGAGCACATCATGGGGCGTGGTTAGTGGAGTAGTGCTGGCTGAGGCCACCTAACATCTCATCTACACAGCTCGGGTTGGGAGTGGTGTCCTGAATGTTTCACATTACTGTTACCGCTGAATGAGTCAGTTGGGATGCCAGCACCCCCATATCTGAGGACCAGGGGGAGAGAGCTTTTCCTCTTTCTTTGAGCAGAGCTTTACATAGTTATATAGTTAGTCAGGTTGAAAAAAAACACAAGTCCATCTAGTTCAACCATAAAAATAAATAAAAAAATAATATCAAACAATCCAATATACCCAATCCTCTACCCAGAGTTGATCCAGAGGAAGGCGAAAAAGCCCAGCAAACATCGATCCAATTTGCTACAGCAGGTGAAAAAATTCCTTCCTGACCCCCGAGAAGCAATCAGATCAGTTGCCTGGATCAACTTTACCAATAAATGTCAGTACCCAGTTATATTATGTACATTTAGGAAAGAATCCAGGCCTTTCTTAAAGCAATCTAATGAGTTGGCCAGAACCACCTCTGGAGGGAGTCTATTGCACATTTTCACAGCTCTCACTGTGAAGAAACCTTTCCGTATTTGGAGATGAAATCTCTTTTCCTCCAGACGTAAAGAGTGCCCCCTTGTCCTCTGTGATGACCGTAAAGTGAATAACTCAACACCAAGTTCACTATATGGACCCCTTATATATTTGTACATGGTGATCATATCCCCCCTTAATCTCCTCTTCTCCAGAGAGAATAAATTCCGTTCCTCTAATCTTTCCTCATAGCTGAGCTCCTCCATGCCTCTTATCAGTTTGGTTGCCCTTCTCTGCACTTTCTCCAGTTCCCCGATATCCTTTTTGAGAACTGGAGCCCAAAACTGAACTGCATATTCCAGATGAGGTCTTACTAATGATTTGTACAGATGATCTCTCTCTCTCTGGAGTCCATACCTCTCCTAATAGAAGAAAGGACTTTGCTCGCTTTGGAAACCGCAGCTTGGCATTGCATGTTATTATTGAGCTTATGATCTACCAAAACCCCCAGATCCTTCTCCACTATGGATCTCCCCAGTTGTACTCCCTCTAGTATGTATGATGCATGCATATTCTTAGCCCCCAATCTTTAGGTTCTTTCAAAGTCAGGTACAGGTTTTTAGTGTTCTTCTTAAATGTGCTATTTTGCATGCATTTACAATATGCTCAGGTGTGAATGGAGCCTTATACTCCATGCCCGGTGTATGCCCTCTGTGAAGCCTTTACAAATCCGTTTTTGTTTTTTTATGAGTCGCCGCTCTAACTTTTTTTTGTGTTTGGCTGTTGATCCTGCCAGCAAAACCCTTCATTTTCCAATTCCTGTAACCGGGTGACAACCCCCGTTTGGTCTGAATTGATATTGCACAGCAGGCGTTGTCACCCTTATGGCCAGGGAAGTCTTTGATGGACATGTATTTTTAAAACCTGGACTTTATTTAACCCCTTCCTGCCAGGCGTACATATTTATGGGGCAGCACAGAGGTGGACCTTATCCCACGCTGCCACATATATACATAGCGGTTTTGCGTTGGAACTGCTCTCGATCACGCTCCTCCCCACCACCGTGACTGTGCTGCCCCAACACTGGGAGCCAGTAGGATAGGATCCTGATCATGTGACCCTCGCGACAGCCAATCACAATAATCACATAATTGGGATGCCCATGGAACGCCTCTTAAAGGGTCAGTGGGAAGGGGTTAAAAGACAAATTAGAGCACCTTTTTAGCTAAAACTTTATAGAGGGTTACAGCAGCTACGTTTGTAGGCACCAACAGCAAAATAATATAGTTGGTTTCTGCCGTACTTTTTTCGGCCACAAAATGTCCCCAGTCTTATGGCCAGCATCACCCAACTCACGTCCTCTGAGATCCACCCCCAGCCTGTGACTGGACAGAGAAAAGGAGAATCAGAACAGTGATGAGCTTATCTCTCTGTCACTCTGCTCTTTCCTCCTATCGGCATGCTTCTTGTCAGCCCATGAACTCAGGGCAGGGACAAGAGGTGGGCAGCAGGGACAGCTGCCCCGGGCGCAGTTGTGTACTGCAGGGTTGCCTATGACTATATGCCTGACAGGAGTAGTGACAGCGGCATCACTACTCCTGTCAGTTTGGCATCTTTGCTCTGGGCGCTGGATGACCTTGTCCCGGCACTGCACGAACTCATTGGCTTCTTATGCTGCTTCTTCTTTTCACACTCAAGCCCTGCTGTACAGGGGCCTTCAGGAGGCTGATACTAGGTAAGGCTGGTATTTAATGGTTACTGAGCTCCATTCATGCGTGTCTTTTGCATCTGCCTGGATATTTTAAGAGACCTTCAAGTTCTGTTTGCAAGAAATTCCACGGTATAAACAGAAGACGATATCACACAACAGGAACAATAAAAACAATAAACCTTCCCAGGAGTCACAAAATCACGTCTACAAATTCAATTTAAAAGATTTCTAAACAGACGGCCGGCTTCTAAAACATTATTAGGAAATATGTGTTCGAGCCAAATTACTTGACAGCCTGGAATCAAACCGCTGCAAGCAAATGCTTTTTCTTTTTTTTTTTCCTCCCAACGAATGCGCAAAGGGTGAGCAAGAATTCCTTTTTGGATCCAGACACTCCCCTCCATCCAGAAGTAAAGTGGTTGTAGACCTCTGAAATGAAAAAATGAACAAAGCATAGCTCTCTATAGTGTGTACTTGCCCCAATCCACAGCATAGGGTGTACCTTCTATCCACTCTCTTCTCCCTCTGGTATCTGCATGAGTCACTTCTGACAGTCTGTGCTGACACTAGAAAATCCCCCGACTCCACTTCCATCACACAGCAGGCATTGGCACGCGGCGCGCGTGACGCCACCGCACCACACTGTTGGGGCCAGAGACAGCGCGTCCCGGGAGGGCTTGTGCAATCTCCCTGGATGCCGAGGAGACTATGCTGCAGGCGTCATTTTGGTATCCATAGCTCCCTTATATTAGTGGGCAGCGGAGAAGGGTTCCCTTATATTGGTGGTCAGCTGAGAAGGGTTCCCTTATATTGGTGGGCAGCGGAGAAGGGTTCCCTTATATTAGTGGTCAGCGGAGAAGGGTTTCCTTATATTGGTGGTCAGCGGAGAAGGGTTCCCTTATATTGGTGGGCAGCGGAGAAGGGTTTCCTTATATTGGTGGGCAGCAGGGAAGGGTTTTCTTATATTGGTGGTCAGCGGAGAAGGGTTTCTTTATATTGGTGGTCAGCGGAGAAGGGTTCCCTTATATTAGTGGTCAGCGGAGAAGGGTTTCCTTATATTGGTGGTCAGCGGAGAAGGGTTCCCTTATATTGGTGGGCAGCGGAGAAGGGTTCCCTTATATTGGTGGGCAGCGGAGAAGGGTTTCCTTATATTGGTGGGCAGCAGGGAAGGGTTTTCTTATATTGGTGGTCAGCGGAGAAGGGTTTCTTTATATTGGTGGTCAGCGGAGAAGGGTTTCTTTATATTGGTGGTCAGCGGAGAAGGGTTTCCTTATATTGGTGGTCAGCGGAGAAGGGTTTCTTTATATTGGTGGTCAGCGGAGAAGGGTTTCTTTATATTGGTGGTCAGCGGAGAAGGGTTTCCTTATATTGGTGGTCAGCGGAGAAGGGTTTCTTTATATTGGTGGTCAGTGGAGAAGGGTTCCCTTATATTGGTGGTCAGCGGAGAAGGGTTTCCTTATATTGGTGGGCAGCGGAGAAGGGTTCCCTTATATTGGTGGTCAGCTGAGAAGGGTTTCCTTATATTGGTGGTCAGCGGAGAAGGGTTCCCTTATAAATGGTGGTCAGCTGAGAAGGGTTCCCTTATATTGGTGGTCAGCTGAGAAGGGTTCCCTTATATTGGTGGTCAGCGGAGAAAGGTTCCCTTATATTGGTGGTCAGCGGAGAATTGTTAACTTATGTTGGTGGTCAGCAGAGAAGGGTTCCCTTATATTAGTGGGCAACGGAGAAGTGTTCCCATATATAAACGGTCAGCGGAGAAGAGTCCCCTAACATTAGCGGTCAGCAGAGAATGGTTCCCTTATATTGGTGGTCAGCGGAAAAAAAGGATCCCCTTACATTAGTGGTCGGTGGAGAAGGATTCCCTTATATTGATGGTCAGTGGAGAAGGATCCCCTTACATTAGTGGTCAGCTGAGAAGGGTTCCCTTATATTGGTGGTCAGCGGAGAAAGGTTCCCTTACATTAGTGGTCAGCTAAGAAGGGTTCCCTTATATTGGTGGTCAGCTGAGAAGGGTTCCCTTATATTAGTGGGCAGCGGAGAATGGTTCCCTTATATTGGTGGTCAGCGGAGAAGCATCACCTAACATTATAGGTCAGTGGAGAAGGGGTTCCTTATATTGGTGGTCAGCGGAGAAGGATCCCCTAACATTAGATGTCAGTGAAGAAGGGTTTCCTTATATTGGTGGTCAGTGGAAAAGGATCCCCTAACATTAGTGGTCAGTGGAGAAGAGTTCCCTTATATTGGTGGTCAGCAGAGAAGAATCTCCTAACATTAGTGGTCGGTGGAGAAACGTTCCCTTATATTGGTGGTCAGTGCAGAAGGATCCCCTTACATTAGTAGTCAGTGGAAAAGGATCCCCTTACATTAGTGGTCAGCAGGGAAGGGTCCCCTTATATTGGTGGTCAGCGGAGAAGGATCCCATTACATTAGCAGCCAGCGGATGAGGGTTCCCTTTTATTGGTGGTCAGCAGGGAAGGATTAATTTACAATATATTGGTTGTTAGCAAAGAAGGATTCCCTTACATTAGTGGTCAGTGGAAAAGGATTCCCTTACATTGGCGATGAGCAGAGAAGGATGTCCCTAGATTAATGATCAGGGGAGAAATGTTTGTGGTCAGGGAAGTACCCCCTTCTATTACTTTTACTGGCCAGGGGAAAAGTACCCACATACACTGGTGTATATATCGGATTAGAAGAGCCTTGTATAGAGAATCATTACAGTTCAGTGGTTTGGTTCACATCTTTATTGATATTCACGAAACAATACAGCCAGCACATTTTGGATGATAGGGGCCTCATCCTTCTTTGGATCTTTAGAAGAAGTTCATGCGGGGAGCAGTAGGAACCGGCATTGGTGTCCCAGTCCCATGGGTTTTCACTGTACCGTTTCCAATCTGTAGCCACCAAACCCCTGAGCCACTGGGAGTGATATTGAATTAATTCCAATGGTGGAACAAAAGAAACATATACAGTATATACATATACTATGTTGTCAAAAGTATTGAGACGCCTGCCTTTACACGCACATGAACTTTTAATGGCATCCCAGTCTTAGTCCAGAGGGTTCAATATTTAGTTAGCCCACCCTTTGCCTATAACAGCTTCAACTATTCTGGCAAGGCTGTCCACGAGGTTTGACCATTCTTCCAGAAGCGGCATTTGTGAGGTCAGTTATTGATGTTGGACGAGAAGGCCTGACTCACAGTCTCCACTCTAACTCATCCCAAAAGTGGTCTATCGGGTTGAGGTCAGGACTCTGTGCAGGCCAGTCAAGTTCCTCCACCCCAGACTCGCTCATCCATGTCTTTATGGACCTTGCTTTGTGCACTGGAGCACAGTCATGTTAGAACAGGAAGGGGACAGCCCCAAACCGTTCCCACAAAGTTGGAAGCATGAAATTGTCCAAAATGTCTTGGTATGCTGACGCCTTCGGAGTTCTCTTCACTGGAATGAAGGGGCCAAGCCCAACCCCTGAGAAAACAAACCTGCACCTCAACCCGACAGAATACCTTTGGCATGAATTAGAGCGGAGACTGCGAGCCAGGCCTTCTCGTCCAACATCAATATCTGACCTCGCAAATGCGCATCTGGAAGAATGGGCAAACATTCCCATAGACACACTCCTAAACCTTGTGGACGGCCTTCCCAGAAGAGTTGAAGCTGTTATAGCTGCAAAGCGTGGGCCAACTCAATATTGAACCCTACGGACTAAGACTGGGATGCCATTAAAAGGCAGGCGCCCCAATACTTTTGACAATATAGTGTATATATTATTTATTTATTTACTTTTTTTTTTTTTTTTTACTATGGTTTTGCTTAAAGAATTAAAAAATAAATATCAACACAAAAAATGGCGACTGCAACAACTGCAGGCACTGAGGACCGTTTATATTTCAAAGAACGTCACACCATTAAGTGGTTTAGCGCATCTCGCCATAATTACGAACATTCTTCCCCTTCCCCGTTTGGGTTTCGTACTTCACACCTCATGAATAAAATATGCCGAGGCTCCTCGGATCCTCCGCTGCAGGTTGATTCGCGAGGCGAGACGTGCGCGGGGTGCCAATGACACGCTCTCTGCTGGATAAATCTCCCTTCTTGAAATTTAAATAACCCCACCACGTGCCTTGTTTGTGTTTGTCACTCTGGCGGTGACACAGCAGTCGGGTTTATCACTCGCCATAAATCACCTTTTGAAATAGTCAGGTAGCGATGCATTCGCGATTTGGCCATAAATTTCGATCCCCCTTCCCGGTTCTCTCGGATTAATTAAACAACATCATTTACAGTGATTGTTTTTAATGGCAGCCATCAACATTCTCAGGAGGAAAAAACTAAACCTGCAGTTATACGGACATCTTAAAGGGCATGTCCGCTCTAACAATGAGCTACCTTCAATACAGGCACTGCATACTAAAACATTATGAAAGACTTGCTTCACCCAGTCTTCCTCCTGGGTTTGCTTTCTCTGGCCATCTGAATGGCCGTGCCATGATGACGTCAGTCCCGGGAGTCAAGGTCGCGGCACAGTACCCTCAATGGATGGCATGCTCTAGTACCAGGTTCCGGTGATGTCTTCAGCCTCTACAAATGTGAATATCTTCTAAATGGTACACATTTAGAAGATATTCACTGTACCTACAGGTCAGCTTTATTAGAGGCATACCTGTAGGTAGAGTTGGGTGAATGGTCCCGGCTGAGCAAAAGTTTGATAAAGGAATTGTCAAAAACTGTCTCTTGTGTTTTTATTACTTTTTGACACTTTTTTGGTGAATGGGTAGGAGTACTAGGTACCCCATACTCATTCACATGGGGGGGGCGGGATCCGGGGATCCCCTTGTTAAAGGGGGCTTCCAGATTCCGATAAGAACTCAACCACAGCTCAGGGTTGCGGGGATGAGGCCCTTGTCCCTAACATGTAGAAAAGACCACCCACCTCCCCACGTTGAGGGCATGTGGCCTGGTATGGTTGGGAGGGGGGGGGCGCTCACTCGTACCCCCCCTATCCTGGCCAGTCAGGCTGCGTGCTCAGATTTGGGTCTGGTATGGATTTTTGGGGGGACCCCCTTGCCATTTTTTTTTTAAACATTTTTCTTTCTTTAGAAATTTTATTTTTGCTGCAGCAGGTTCTATACATGCTACAGATGCGCCACTTTACAGGCAGACTAGGCGGACCCCCCAGACACTATATTTAAAGGAATTTTTCATTTTTATTGTTGCACTTTAAGCATCATTAAAATCACTGCTCCTGTAAAAACGATCTTTTTTAAAACGTTTTTTGCATTGATATATGTCCCCCAGGTCAGTACCTGGACCCTCATAAACTTTTTATGGCCAATTACTTGCATATAAGCCTTCAAAACGGGGACTTTTGATTTTTCAAGTTCGGGTCCCATTGACTTTAATAGAGTTCGCTGTTCAGGTCAGAACTTTTTCTCTTCCAATTCTTCCCACTGACCACTCATGTAAGGGGCATTCTTCCTACTGATCACCAATGTAAGGGAGATTCTTCCCACTGATCACCAATGTAAGGGACATTCTTCTCACTGATCACCAATGTAAGGAACATTCTTCTCACTGATCACCAATGTAAGGAGCATTCTTCTCACTGATCACCAATGTAAGGAGCATTCTTCTCACTGATCACCAATGTAAGGGACATTCTTCTCACTGATCACCAATGTAAGGAACATTCTTCCCACTGACCACCAATGTAAGGAACATTCTTCCCACTGATCACCAATGTAAGGAGCATTCTTCACACTGATCACCAATGTAAGGAACATTCTTCCTACTGATCACCAATGTAAGGGGCATTCTTCTCACTGATCACCAATGTAAGGAGCATTCTTCCCACTGATCACCAATGTAAGGGGCATTCTTCTCACTGATCACCAATGTAAGGAGCATTCTTCTCACTGATCACCAATGTAAGGAACATTCTTCCCACTGATCACCAATGTAAGGAGCATTCTTCCCACTGATCACCAATGTAAGGAACATTCTTCTCACTGATCACCAATGTAAGGAGCATTCTTCTCACTGATCACCGATGTAAGGAACATTCTTCTCACTGATCACCAATGTAAGGAACATTCTTCTCACTGATCACCGATGTAAGGAACATTCTTCTCACTGATCACCAATGTAAGGGACATTCTTCTCACTGATCACCAATGTAAGGAACATTCTTCTCACTGATCACCAATGTAAGGAACATTCTTCTCACTGATCACCAATGTAAGGAACATTCTTCTCACTGATCACCAATGTAAGGGACATTCTTCTCACTGATCACCAATGTAAGGAACATTCTTCTCACTGATCACCAATGTAAGGAACATTCTTCTCACTGATCACCAATGTAAGGAACATTCTTCTCACTGATCATTAATGTAAGGAACATTCTTCCTACTGATCACCAATGTAAGGAGCATTCTTCCCACTGATCACCAATGTAAGGAACATTCTTCTCACTGATCACCAATGTAAGGAACATTCTTCCCACTGACCACTAATGTAAGGAACATTCTTCTCACTGATCACCAATGTAAGGAACATTCTTCTCAGAAGGAAGGAGGAAGAAGGAAACAAAGCAGTTAAACTTTTCAACAGTTTCATTCATAACCTGCCTTGCAATATGCTTCACCACAAAGCCAACACAATAAAAAAAAAACGATAATTATCAAAGACATGTAAAATGTTAAACAATTATACAATCTCGTCCTGCAAATGCAACAAAAGGGGGTAATTTTCCAAAGATCCGTCAAACTGCAAAAGCGTCAGACATGGTTTCTTTGATTCCTAAATATTTCATGAAGGAGTGGAGCGAAAACTCCACAGCAAGTAAAATCAGAGTTGACGTTCCCCAGATACCAGGTATGCAGTCATATTTCAACATCAGCTTTCCTTTCATCATCATGAGTTTCCTGCAAAAACATTTCAAACGAGGAAGGGAAAAAAATACCCAACGCCAAAAAAAAAAAAAAAATCTCAAGACATCTTCAATCTCGAAACTTTGAAAAAAAAACCCTATTAATAGCAGGTTTTAAAAAGTCTACCAAGCAGTTTTCAATCTATCGGAGATATTTTTTGAAAATTAAAGTAGGTAGGAGAAAAAGTTTTTCGGCATTTGAGACAAAGATGTTTGTGCCGCTTCTAGGTCATCCGTTATTTTTAATAGCAACGCGGAGCCCATGGGGAAATCTCAACTGTGACTGCGGAATAGATGTATCACTTAATGAAACCTTCTGCTTTTCTTCCTTTTACCTTCAAGCATTCATCATTTAGGAAATGGCTTTACTTGCATCTGAATTAAAATCCCAGGATACAAAAACATAAATCTTTTTTTTTTTTTAATTCTCTAAGCTTCTAATCTGTGACATAATGGCCATTGGTTTATAATAACTCTAGAAACGGCACCCTCCACAACAATTCCACTTGAGCTGTGCAGCTACCTAAATAACATCCTCAAAGGGCCCCAAGCTCCAAAGGCAGGAGATTCATATGGCAGGTGGCAGTGAACCGCCGATAGCCATAATCACCACAAAATATTGGAAAAAAAAAAAAAGCAGTTCAAACTTTACGTTAATTTTTATGTAAAGTGTCTGAAAAAATATCTTAGTGAATAAAATAAATTGCTGGCTTCATGCCTACAGGTAAGACATGCACTCAGCAGATACCCTTCAACTGCTCAGAAATGCAAATATCCAAACAACAAATCATGTGGTTGCAAGACGTGATCAAGAAGTTCAGTTTTTCATCCAAACATTATAAAGGGTAAGATGCATAAGCTAAGTACAGAGTATCAGGAAAGTATTCACGGCGCTTGACTTTTCCCACATTTTGTTATGTTACAACCTTATTCCAAAATGGATTAAATTCATTATTTTCCTCAGAATTCTACAAACAATCCCCCATAATAACAAAGAAATTTGTTTGAAATCTTTGCAAATTTATTAAAAATAAAAAATGAAGAAAAAAATCGTACAAAAGTATTCACAGCCTTTGCTCAATACTTTGGTGAAGCACCTTTGGCACCAATTACAACCTCAAGTCTTTTTTGATGCTACAAGCTTGCAACACCTATTTTTGGGCAGTTTCTCTCATTCTTCTTTGCAGGACATCTCAAGCTCCATCAGGTTGGATGGGGAGCGTCGGTGCACAGCCATTTTCAGATCTCTCCAGAGATGTTCAATCGGGTTCAAGTCTGGGCTCTGGCTGGGCCACTCAAGGACATTCACAGAGTTGTCCGGTAGCCACTCCTTCAGTATCCTGGCTGTGTGCTTAAGTCGTCCTGTTGGAAGATGAGCCTTCGCCCCGGTCTGAGGTCCAGAGCGCTATGGAGCAGGTTTTTATCAAGGATTTCTCTGTACATTGCTGCATTCATCTTTCCCTCGATCCTGACTAGTCTTCCTGTTCCTGCCGCTGAAAAACAACCCCACAGCATGATGCTGCTTACCAGCATGCTTCACTGTAGGGATGGTATTGGCCAGGTGATGAGCAGTGCCTGGTTTCCTCCGGACATGAAGCTTGACATTCAGGCCAAAGAGTTCAATCTTTGTTTCATCAGAGAAGAGAATGTTGTTTCTCATGGTCTGAGAGTCCTTCAGGTGCCTTTTGGCAAACACCAGGTGGGCTGTCGTGTGCCTTTTACTGAGTAGTGTCTTCTGTCTGGCCACTCTACCATACAGGCCTGATTGGTGGAGTGCTGCAGAGAGGGTTGTTCTTCTTGAAGGTTCTCCTCTCTCCAGAGAGAAATGCTGGAGCTCTGTCAGAGTGACCATCGGGTTCTTGGTCACCTCCCTGACTAAGGCCCCCGATCGCTCAGTTTGGCCGGGCAGCCCGCTGTACGAAGAGTCCTGGTGGTTCCAAACTTCTTCCATTTACAGATGATGGAGGCCACTGTGCTCATTGGGACCTTCAATGCTGCAGAAATTTTTCTGTACCCTTCCCCAGATCTGTGCCTCCATACAATCCTGTCTTGGAGGTCTACAGACAATTCCTTGGACTTCATGGCTTGGTTTGAGCTCTAACTGTGGGACCTCATATAGACAGGTGTGTGCCTTTCCAAATCATGTCCAATCAACTGAATTTACCACAGGTTGTAGAAACATCTCAAGGATGATCAGTGGAAACAGGATGCACCTGAGCTCAATTTTAAGTGTTATGGCAAAGGCTGTGAATACTTACAGTATGTACATGTGATTTTTTTCGTTTTTCATTTCTAATAAATTTGCAAACATTTCAAACAGACTTCTTTCACGTTGTCATTATGGGGTATTGTTTGTAGAATTTTGGGGAAAATAATGAATTTAATAAATTTTGGAATAAGGCTCTAACATAACAAATGTGAAGCACTGTGAATACTTTCCGGATGCACTGTACCTGTGGAATGATTATTGGTGACAGATGTGGTGGTTATTAAAAATGTAGTACTGATAATAAATGTGTACTTATGCACTGCTATGTTGTGCTATTAAGTGCTATAGGACTACAAAACTTACTAAGCGGATCGCTCACACCCATGCACACTCTCTAAACTTGTATCAATGTGCAAAATTGTATGCAAAAGTGGTGCTGCTCCCCCAAATGCTATTGTGCTAGTGTCCCTTTAAATCTGTGTGCATAGCAATTTTCTCTGCATATCATATCAAACCATATATAACATTAACAAAACAAAAAAAAAAAAACAGTGCATCAGTCCTTTGGTATGAATGAGTGTCCTTTGGTATGACTTTGCTGCATATGCTCAATCTTTCATAGAAAACAGGCCTGTGTTCACATATCCAAAGGACTGCTTCCTTAATTAGTGTTCACCAGTATGTGCTCTAGTCATCCACATGCATTAGTGATCAGAGAGTATTTCCAAGGTATGCTCACATTGCACGCCTCAGTGTGACAACAGATTGCCCCCCTCCCCTACGCGTTACGCCACAGGGTCATGTGGCTTCCTCAGGGGGATACCTAAGGAAGCCACGTGACCCTGTGGCATAACGCGTATGGGAGGGACCAATCTGTCATCACGCTGAAGCGCACATTGTGAACATACCCTGGAAATACTGTCTGATTGTCTTACACTGCACTGTGAGGACTAAATGCTTTTTACAGTTTGGTGCACTCTAAGCACCAAGAAAATAAAAAGTTTTTATACTTAATGTTTAATAAACCGGATGTTTTAAAAGATAGAGCATTATGTCCAGCTTTCTCTCTTTATGATTTGGTTGTATGGAGATAAGTGTAAGAGAAGGAGGATTCTAATCTCAGGATTGCTGGCAAAGGAGTGAAACAGCATAAAATAGGTCCCAAGAGAGGGATAAAAGTGCATATAGACCATTGGTTAGTCTTATCCCCCAGGTGAGGGCACATCGGATGAAGGGATTATCACTAATGCATGTGGATGACTGGAGCAGATGTGGTGGTTGCGGCACGTAAGGGGTAGGTGATGGGGTGGTCATCACGTCCTCCATGATTGTTGGGTGCCAAGCTAGGGTCACATGAGAGGCCTATCTTAGAGTGGGTTCTTCTGGGCTACACTAGGCACTTTGGTTAGGGTCACTGTCTTACACAGGGGTACTTTTACTGGAACAACTGACTGATCTCTAATAAACTCTCTCAATGTTTCTGTGAATCACCATGGTTACTTGTGCATTTAGGAGGGACACACAGAGCCCTTGCCCTCTCCACCTGTGCAGCGTATTAACATTACCTCACTCCCAGTAATGGTGTAGGGTCCCGCCGTGCACCTAGCATGGACTCCATGCGTGCAGTTCACTTAACTCTTTTTCTTCCATACCTGTGTACAGGATGAGGGCCCCTCGGCGGTGCATATCTGCTCCCGTTGCTACGGGAGATGGATCCCTGCTGCATGAGCACTGATAACATCTCCCTCGCTACATGAGACTATCTCACCTGTCACATGTACAGGAATAACAACAGGCTGATAGGGAAACCTTTGTTACCCTTGGTAACCACTTGTGTCTTTATACTGTATGAACTCTTATACAGTTATCTTTATACTCCAATGTGTATTATTGACCCGAGCTATAGACTAGATGTGCCAGTTACTTGCATTACATTCCTTGAGTATCTTCAGACCAGGCAAAGGCAAAGTTTCAAAAGCTTTACTTGAATAAATTAACATGATGACAAATACAGACAAAAGTTCAGAATAAAGTGCAAACATTTCCCTAACATCCCTAGTACCTAACTCAGGCTTGTGGCTGCCCCAGCATACCTGCTCAGGAAAGAGTCCATCTTTGGCAGAATCTATTGTTGGTGTCTTTAGGAAGGACTACGAGCCCCAGCAATCTGCCTAGGCAGTGGGAACTCTGACTTTGACACATTACTGGAAATACAGACTCTGGTAATGGCAGGGAACAGGACTGACCAACCCAAACCAGCAGAACAGAAACAAGAACCTCCTAGGCAGCCCCATGGTCCAGGCCTCCATCAGTTTTATAGCACACAGGACTGGGAGGTTGGACCCAGGAAAACCCGCCAAGACAAAACTGGTCCCTTCTAGGAACCATTCCCATTATCAACAGCCCCGAAGAAGGGGGAGTCCATCCTCCCGAAATGCGTTGGATCGATGTACATGTTTTTACGTTTAATAACCACTATATGAAATCGTACATCAAAGTTGATTTTTTTTTGGACACTAGGGCGCTCCCCCTATCTTCCCTAAATCTTCTCACTGAAAGAGCCATAAGGCTGTATTGGAAAGGTAGCAGCCAAGCCGTGAAGAGGATCAAGCACCACCATTGGGCATGATCTAATGGAGATTTTTTTCCCCTTTGCCCATAAAGTCACCCACCCATGACCAGTGACTGATTCAGTCAATCCAGCACAGTCTCCAGCACAAACCAAATTCTTGATTGGGAACCACTGCTGTACAAGAACTTCAACTGGAAACAGTGGCTCATTATTTTCCCATTGGGGGCCATTGTTGTACATCAACCTCAACTGAAAACAATGATTTACAAATTTCTTTTCACAAGCCACTGCTGTACACTAACCTCAACATGACACAAAACATTCCTGATTAGAAACTACTGTTGTACGAGAACCTCAATTGCCTTTCTCATCGAAAGGCAACTGCTTTACAGCAACCTTAACTGATAGTGGTGGCTCCCAAATTCCCAATGGAATACCCCTGCTGTGCACCAACCTCAACTAGTAATTTTGGTCCTCAAAGTCCTAGCTGGGAAGCATTATTGTACACCAACCAAAGTTCTCGCTGAGGATCACTGTTATTCACCATCCTCAGATGGAACAGATGGAACTGGAATTCTCAGAATTACATAATACTTTTATTACAAGACACTCAACAGGGCTGGCTTTAACAGATGGCCACCAGAGGGTCATATCAGTATATGAGATACCTTTGAAAAAGTACAAAAATGAGACCTTTTCCTTCAGCCATCTATGCTCAAAGCTGCGGTCTACCCCCTGAAATGGTCCCCAGCGGTGTTAGGTATTCTCTCTAACTGCCCTCTGCTATTCTCCAGTAAAATATCTCCAGCTGCACTGTAATATTCTCTATTTTTCCAGGCTTTGATTCAGGATGACTCCCCATACACTGTGGGATGAGCAAAACAGGAGAGAACATCATGTTTCTGGTTATAAAAAAAAAAAAAATGATTGCAATGTGTTAGTGATCTCTCGTACCCACAAGCCTATTCAGATCAGAATGCTAATTTGAAAATTTGGCAGATAGATGTAATTAGCAGGTTGTGCTCTCTTGAGAAGCTGCTAATTTTTATTCACTGTGGGTGGCTTAAGACAGCAGGGATTTCGGGATCTGCGAGGATTGAGCACAAAAAGCTTCTTGCTGCCTGTATACCGTGGGGCTCTCTCTCTGTTTTTTTTTTTTAACGAATTATAAGGCAGCTCAGGAGCCGTTAATACTTAAAAGTAGCAAGGAAGAAAGGGGAGAAAAACCTAAGCATATTCATCCTAATCAACAAGGATGATAAACCTAAAGAGGCCCGGATGTCTCTATTCAATGGAGGGTTCAAGGAGATGGTGTGCAAACCAGTTATGCTTAAATGGACCAGCATATGGCCATTTGTTGTTGACATGACTTCTTTATTATTTAAGTTACTTATTACAAGAAAGAGCAAAAGTTTAGAATATAAACAAGTGCTTCATCAACAACCTATATAATAAAATCTTTTAAAAATACTATTAACCAATGGGATGGAAGCTAAAACTGGTGAAATGGCAACAGGGTCATGGGAAGCCAAGGCTCACTGATGGAGGTGGGAAACGAAGGTGCATTGATGGAGGTGGGGGAGGGAAGGCTCATTTATGGAGGTAGGGAGGGAAGGCTTATTGGTGGCTGTGGGGAGGGAAGGCTCATTGATGGAGGTGGGGAGGGAAGGCTCATTGATGGAGGTGTGGAAGGAAGGCTCTATGATGGAGGTGAAGAGGGAAGGCTCATAGATCGAGGTGGGACGGCTCATTGATGGAGGTGTGGAGGGAAGGCTCATTGATGGAGGTGGGGAGCAAAGGCTCATTGATGGAGGTGGGGAGGGAAGGCTCATAGATCGAGGTGGGATGGTTCATTGATGGAGGTGGGAGGGAAGGCTCATTGATGGAGGTGGGAAGAGAAGGCTCATTGATGGAGGTGGGGAGCAAAGGCTCATTGATGGAGGTGGGGAGCGAAGGCTCATTGATGGAGGCGGGGAGGAAAGGTGTATTGATGGAGGTGGGGAGGGAAGGCTCCCTGATGGAGGTGTGGGGTGAAGGCTCATTGATGGAGGTGGGGAAGGAAGGCTCACCGATGAAGGTGGGGAGGGAAGGCTCATTGATGGAGGTGGGGAGCGAAGGCTCATTGATAGAGGTGGGGAGGGAAGGTGCATTGATGGAGGAGGGAGGGAAGGCTCATTGATGGAGGTGGGAAGGGAAGGCTCATTGATGGAGGTGGGGAGGGAAAGCTCATTGATGGAGGTGGAGAGTGAAGGCTCATTGATGGAGGTGGGGAGGGAAGGCTCATTGATGGAGGTGGGGAGGGAAGGCTCATTGATGGAGGTGGGGAGGGAAGGCTCATTGATGGAGGTGGGGAGGGAAGGCTCACACCTGCTGTGCCCATTATGAGGGGTTTCCACCATCCCAGCACTAATTGCCCGCTTCTGCACACCTGCTGTGCTCATTATGAGGGGTTTCCACCATCCCAGTACTAAGTTCCTGGGTCTGCACACCTGTTGTGCCCATTATGAGGGGTTTCCACCATCCCAGCACTAGGTTCCAGGGTCTGCACACCTACTGTGCCCATTATGAGGGGTTTCCACCATCCCAGCACTAATTTCCCAGGTCTGCGCTCCTGCTGTGCCCATTTTGAGGGGTTCCCACCATTCCAGCACTAAGTTCCAAGGTCTGCACACCTGTTGTGCCCATTATGAGGGAATCACACTATCCCTGTGAAGAGTTTTCCAGGTCCTGGAAGTAGTTTTAAGGTGGAGCAGACCTGTGAAACATGATGTGCTCTCCTTACAAGATAGCATTCATTTGTTACAATGACTTATTGGTTAGCACCTCTACCTGGGTTCCTTGATTCAAACCCCACAGGCAGGACACTAGCTGCATGGAGTTTGCATGCTCTTCTTGTGCTTGTGTAGGTTTCCTTCAATTACTCCATGCTCCAAAGACATGCCGGTGGGTCAATTGGTTCCTTTCTAAATTGGCCTTAGTATGTGGGATTGGGACCTTGGATTGTAAGCTCTTTGAGGGCAGTGACTGATGCGAATGCACAGTGTTGTGTAAATTGTTTGCATTCTATGAATACCTGTAATGAATAGGTAACTAGGCACTGAACGTGAGTAATCACGAGTGGTTCCCTTTAAATGTACAAATAATTATGTAAACTCTTTTACACAGGTGTGTGATAAAGGAGAACTGCCAACATCGTTAGTGCTGAGGAAATGGATGGCGGGGTCCCTTTGATGACAGTTGCAATCTTCTGCAGATAGTATCTAAAAGGCGCTTGAGGCTGGCAGACAAGCCGGTACATACAAGGCGACACAAATTCGCCTGATCTCCTGGAATAAAACCTGAAGTCGGCTGGAAGAGAGCCCAAAATGTTCAGAATGGCCAAAAGAGAAAATCTGCTACTTATCCACTTCTAGCGCTTCCCGAATAACGATCTGTTCCCCGTCTTGCAAAAAAAAATGACACGTTTCCAAAAAAAAAGCCGGCACGAGGCGGAAACCCCCTGCCTGTTCTCAGTCATGGCATACGCCATGTTACTGGGAAAACAAAAATATATTTTAAAAGGCATTCCGCAATTTTTGATCATAAACAGATTGGTATATAAATTAATATTAAATTCATGAATTAAATATAAACCAAATTAGCATATTACAAAAAATAACTCCCAACAAAACCCTGAGAAACATTCTTTATCTTTCTTCAGCTGCATTGTCCTGCTTCCTCTGTGTCACTTCCCTGAACTTCCGGTCAGGGAGCACAAACTCATAGCCTCATTAGTCACCTTCTCAGGACCACATTTCCCATCATTCTAACTACCTGTGTGCATGCTTGCCTCTTCATTTATAAAACTTGGCCAAAGTGAGGACGTTGCCTGCATTGATATGCACATGTTCCCCCTCGGAGACCACTGTCAATCATTTTTCTTGGGGAGGAGAAGAGGCGTGTCTTTGGAGTGTTGTCCATTTAGATATTTTGTGTTGGCGTAGGCAGCATCCTCACATCAGGCTGTTGTCCACTAACAGGAGCGTGCATGAATGGCCGAACAATGACACCCTGGCACGTGGGGGTCCAGAACAATGACACACAGACACTTGGGGGTCCCAGAACCAGGGCTTTTTTTTTAGGGGGAACTTGGTGGAACTCAGTTCCACCACCTCTGGCTCAGACCCTTTGGTGCCTGCTCACCACAATCACTTGTAAACACAGAAGTCTGCTTTCTGTGTTTACAAGTGACAGCTCTGCACTCTCTATGTAATGCAATCCTGGTATTTAATGCCCCTTTAAGACCCTCCTACTGTTTTCGTGAAATTTGACTGAACACACCCACTATTTGATGTGATTTGGAGGGTGTGTGTAGGGAGAGGGGTTTTGTGGGGCTGTGGTTAAGTTCCAGCACCTATTGTTTGAGAAAAAAAGCCCTGCCCAGAACAATGACACACTGACACTTGAGGGTCCAGAACAAGGACACACTGACACTTGGAGATCCAGAACAATGACACACTGACACTTGGGGATCCAGAACAATGACACACTGACACTTGGGGATCCCAGAACAATAACACACTGACACTCGGGGATCCCAGAACAATTACATACTGACACTTAGGGATCCAGAACAATAACACACTGACACTTGGGGGTCCAGAACATCGACACACTGACATTTGGGGGTCCAGAACAATGACACACTGACACTTGGGGGTCCAGAACAATGACACACTGACACTTGGGGATCCCAGAACAATGACACACTGACACTTGGGGATCCCAGAACAATGACACACTGACACTTGGGAGTCCAGAACAATGACACACTGACACTTGGGAGTCCAGAACAATGACACACTGACACTTGGGGGTCCAGAACAATGACACACTGACACTTGGGGGTCCAGAACAATGACACACTGACACTTGGGAGTCCAGAACAATGACACACTGACACTTGGGAGTCCAGAACATCGACACACTGACATTTGGGGGTCCAGAACAATGACAAAGGGGTTCTTGGTGTCCAATAATGACATAAACAGCAAATTAGAAATAAATTCAAAAGGTTTAACACGTAATAAAAATATAACAAAAACACGGTTTACACTCTCCCTCATGCATGGCTGTATTCTTCCGATTTCTCTCGGTTCATCCTTCACCTCCAGACAAGGTTTAGGTGCATTTCAATGTCACATGATAATATGTAGGAAAATATATTCTGTAAATCAATTCTTCATAAAGACACTCCAGCAGGGGTCACGAAGAGGCTCAGAAGGTCACTGACAAACCAATTAAAATACATGACCGCGTGGATTAGCCTGAGGATGTGAGTGCTGACAGTGAGAAAATCATGTGTTAATGCTGCAGAGGTCAGGGGGGTCCCGAACAACCTACTCAGCCATTTCCTTTATTTATTGAAAAGAAATATCTGTGTGCTATACCAATTTTTTCTCCATCTTGGAGCTGAACTACATTTCCCATCACACATCAGAGCTTCCAGACTGTCAGCCATGTTCCTGTTGCAGACTGAATGACAATGCAGTGTAACAAATAAGGAAATGTAATTAATTAAATATAGAACAAATTATTGCATTACACTAAATGATTACTTCTGACAAAGTCCTGAGAAACAATATTTTATCTTTTTTTATCTTTCTTCTTGTCCTGCTTCCTCTGTGCCACAAACTCATGATCTCATCACTAGTCATGTTCTCGGGACCATGTTTCACATCATTCTTATTACCATCGAGCATGTGTGCCTCTTCATTCATAAAATCTGGCCAATGTGAGGGCATTGACATGCAAAGTCAGTACCTCAGGTGCCGCTGTCAATCATTTTTCTTGATGAAGGTGAAGAGGCATGTCTTCAGTGTGTTGCCCTTTCAGGAATCCCGTGTGTCAGCGTAGGCAGCATCCTCACATCAGGCTGTTGTCCACTCACAGGTGCATGAGAAGACATGCTACAGGTTTGGTTAGATAATAGCGACATGGTTTTGTCGAAGACTGGGGACATGTTATAAACTTGGTTGGAGACCATGGACATAGCACAAGTTTAGTGGGAGACTTCGGACAATCTACAGATTTGGTTGGAGACCAGGGACTTGCTGTAGATTTGGTTGAAGACTGGGGGTATACTGGAGGTTTTGATGAAGACTGGAGATGTGTTACAGACTTGGTTGGAGACTGTATACATGCTACAAGATTGGTTGAAGATTGTGGACATGCTGTAGGTATGGTTGGAGGCTGGAGACATGCAACAATTTGGTTGGACACTGGGGACATTCTGCAGGTTTTCTTGGAGACTGGGGACATTCTGCAGGTTTGCTTGGAGACTGGGAACATTCTGTAGGTTTGGTTGAAGACTGGGGGCATGCTGCAGGTTTGGTTGAAGACTAGAGACATGCTTCAGGTTTCACTGGAGAATGCTGCAGATTTGGGTGGAGAATAGGGACATAATACAGGCTTGCCTAAATACTGTAGACATGTTATAAGTTTGTTTAGAGACTGGGGGCATAATGCAGGTTTAGTTGAAGACTGGGGACATGCTTCAGGTTGGGTTGCAGGCTAGGGGCATGCTGCAGATTTGATTGGAGACTAGGGACATGCTACAGGTTTGGTTGGAGACTGGGGGCATACCGCAGGTTTGGTTGGAGACTGGGGACATTCTGCAGGTTTAGTTGAAGACTGGGGACATGCTTCAGGTTGGGTTGCAGGCTAGGGGTATGCTGCAAATTTGATTTGAGACTAGGGACATGCCGCAGGTTTGGTTGGAGACTGGGGACATTCTGAAGGTTTGGTTGGAGACAGGAAACATTCTACAGGTTTGGTTAAAGACTGGGGGGCATGCTGGAGGTTTGGTTAGAGACTGGGGACATGCTGCAGGTTTGGTTGAAGACTAGAGACATGCTTCAGGTTTCATTGAATAATGCTGAAGATTTGGGTGAAGAATAGGGACATACTACAGGTTTGCCTAGATACTGTAGACATGTTATAAGTTTGTTTAAAGACTGGGGGCATGCTGCAGGTTGGGTTGCAGACTAGGGGCATACTGCAGATTTGATTGGAGACTAGAAACATGATACAGGTTTGGTTGGAGACTGGGGGCATACTGCAGGTTTGGTTGGAGGCTGGGGACATTCTGCAGGTTTGGTTGAAGAATGGGGACATGCGGCAGGTTGGGTTGCAGACTAGGGGCATGCTGTAAATTTGATTTGAGACTAGGGACATGCCGCAGGTTTGGTTGAGGACTTCAGACATGCTAAAGGTTTGGTTGGAGACTGGGGACATTCTGCCGCTTTGGTTGGAGACTGGGAACATTCTGCAGGTTTGGTTGAAGACTGAGGGTATGCTGAAGGTTTGGTTGAAGACTAGAGACATTCTTCAGGTTTCATTGGAGAATGCTGCAGATTTTTGTGGAGTATAGGGACATACTACAGGTTTGTCTAGATACCGTAGACATGTTATAAGTTTGTTTGGAGACTGGGGGCATACTGTAGGTTTGGTTGGAGACTGGGGACATGCTATAGGTTGGGTCCAGACTAGGGGCATGCTGCAGATTTGATTGGAGACTAGGGACATGCTACAGGTTTGGTTGGAGACTGGGGGTATGTTACAGGTTTGATTAGTGACTAGAGGCATGTTACAGGTTTGGCTGGAAATTGGGAACATGCTGCAGGTTTGATTTGAGAATGGGGATATACTGCAGAGTTGGATGGAGATGGAGACAAGCTGTAGGTTTGGGTTGATAGTGGGAACTTGATGCAAGTATTGTTGAAGCCTGAGGAGGTTAAAGACTCAGTTGGAGACCAGAGACATGCTGTAGGTTAGGTTGAAGTCTGAGGACATGCTGTAGATTTGATTGAAGACTATAGACATATTATATATATTTTTTTTTGTAGTCTGGAGACATGCTACAGGTTTGTTTGGAGACTTGGGAAATGTTACAAGTTTGCTGGAAGCCTGGGGGCATGCTAGAGGTTTGGTTAGAGACTGGGTACATGCTGTAAGTTTGGATAGAGACTGCAACCTGCTGCAGGTTTTTTTTTGGAGACCGGGGGACATGCTTTGGGTTTCGTTGGAGAATGCTGTATATTCGGTTGAAGACTGAGAATATGTTACAGGTTTAGTTGGTGACTGGGGACATGTTCAAGGTTTGGTTGGAGAATGAGGTAATAATACAGGTTTACTATGAATGTCCCCGTGCTATGGTGTGCTTAAATAGATTAAATTCAATTTTGACTGCTGCAAGAAAAAGGTGTACTCCTTTAAGAATTAGTATGAGAAGTTCCTGCTCTCTGCCTTCGCCTCTGATGACGCTCCCGTGGAGGAGTGAAATGCATTTGGTACAGGGACTTCCGGTGACATAATTTCCTGGATTTTGGAACAGCGTTTTATTTGCTTGTCATGAAAGACTAACATGTGAGTGGATATTACTTTACGATAAAACCCTTTTAAACAATATCACACCATGTATGCTCTATTTCTTATCCTAGGAGTGCGTCTAACTACTGGGGACACGTGGAAGAGGATAAAGACACATTTGTGAAAGATATTTTTCACCAGTACAGGCGATCTTTACATAGTTAGCTGGTGAGTGAGGGCACAGGAAGCATGGAAACGCAGCACTTTCAACACTTTTTGCCATATATTGTTGCACGGATTGAACTTATTTTGCACGGATGGTACCATCACGATATGGAAGAATCAGAGCACTTTATGCAGGCCCGGATTTACTCCCTTTGCCGCCCCAAGGCCGGGTCCTTCAATGCCGCCCCTCCCCACACACACACAAACACATACACACACCACCATTCTCGTCCTTTATCGATGACTGCTACAATAGATCAATTAAAAACATATCTCCACACACGAGAACACTGAAAATAACTGGCTTTAATTGTACAGACTGAAAATACTTCAGGGTAAGCGCGCGAGGGGTAAGGATTTTTTGCGGGCAATGGCTGGTGATAGTGCTTCAATCATCCCCGGCACCATGGTTGTTATGGTGTCAGGATGATTGAAACGCATTATTTCTATCATTACATTGTAATATAAAATGAAATAGTTCAACTCACCATAATGCAGAATCATTGGAAGCCCTGAGCGTGTCACCTGCCACCATCGCTTGTCACTTGCCACTATGCCTGCCACCAGATGGGGATGTCACTTGTCTCTATGCCTGCCACCAGATGAGGATGTCACTTGCCACGCTGCCTGCCACCAGATGGGGATGTCAGTTGCCATGCTGCCTGCCACCAGATGGGGATGTCACTTGCTACCATGCCTGCCACCAGATTTGGATGTCAGTTGCCACGCTGCCTGCCACCAGATGGGGATGTCACTTGCCACGCTGCCTGCCACCAGATGGGGATGTCACTTGCCACCATGCCTGCCACCAGATGGGGATGTCACTTGCCACCATGCCTGCCACCAGATGGGGATGTCACTTGCCATGCTCCCTGCCACCAGATGGGGATGTCACTTGCCACCATGCCTGCCACCAGATGGGGATGTCACTTGCCATGCTCCCTGCCACCAGATGGGGATGTCACTTGCCATGCTGCCTTCTATCAGATGGAGGAGGGCGAAACAGCGGTGCGGACAATGAGAGATGTCATCTCTCTCCCCCGCTGCCGCACCGCTGACATTACATTGATTTTTTCAAAAATGGCGCCGGGCTGCGCAATCACGCTACTGCGCATGCGCCGCCCGGCGGAGCGCGTACGAGCTTTCCCGGCTTCGGAAAGGCGCATGCGCAGTTGCGTGGTTGGCTCGCGGCCATCTTTTCTACGGGCACCGGTGCCCCTAATAGAGTTTAATGGGCAGCCCGAATAGAGGGGCGGCCGCGAAGTCGCTGCAGGAGCGGCGCCCCCCTGCACCACTGCCGCCCCGAGGCCTGGCCTTGGTGGCCTTGTGGCAAATCCGGCCCTGACTTTATGAACTTTTATTGTAATGCTTTGTCATTTGTTATAGTGGATATTGATGATTATATGGTATATATCAGGGATATGCAATTAGCGGACCTCCAGCTGTTGCGAAACTACAAGTCCCATCATGCCTCTGCCTCTGGGTGTCCTGCTTGTGGCTGTCAGAGTCTTGCTATGCCTCATGGGACTTGTAGTTCTGCAATAGCTGGTGGTCCGTTAATTGCATATCCCTGGTATATATTGTAGACTATTTTTTATGATTCTATATTTTTTACTGAGCACAGACAGCGCAGGAACTTCTCATACTAATGTTACAGGTTTGGTTGGAGACTGGGGACATGTTACAGGTTTGGTTTTAGACTGGGGACATGTTACAGGTTTGGTTGGAGAATTCGGTAATGTTACAGGTTTGGTTGGAGACTGGGGACATGTTACAGGTTTGGTTGGAGAATGAGGTAAAGTTACAGGTTTGGTTGGAGAATTAGGTAAAGTTACAGGTTTGGATGGAGACTATGGAGAAGTTACAGGTTTGGTTGGAGACTGGGGACATGTTACAGGTTTGGTTGGAGAATGAGGTAAAGTTACAGGTTTGGATGGAGATTATGGACATGTTACAGGTTTGGTTGGAGAATGAGGTAATGTTAAAGGCTTAGTTGAAGACTAGGGACATGTTACAGGTTTGGTTGGAGAATGAGGTAATGTTACAGGTTTGGTTGGAAACTGGGGACATGTTACAGGTTTGGTTGGAGACTGGGGACATGTTACAGGTTTGGTTGGAGACTGGGGACATGTTACAGGTTTGGTTGAAGACTGGGCACATGTTGCAGGTTTGGTTGAAGACTGGGGACATGTTACAGGTTTGGTTGGAGACTGGGGACATGTTACAGGTTTGGTTGGAGAATGAGGTAATGTTACAGGTTTGGTTGAAGACTAGGGAAATGTTACAGGTTTGGTTGGAGACTGGGCACATGTTACAGGTTTGGTTGGAGACTGGGCACATGTTACAGGTTTGGTTGGAGACTGGGGACATGTTACAGGTTTGGTTGGAGACTGGGGACATGTTACAGGTTTGGTTGGAGACTGGGGACATGTTACAGGTTTGGTTGGAGACTGGGGACATGCTTTGGGTTTGGTTGGAGAATGCTGTCGATTTGGTTGGAGACTGGGGACATGTTACAGGTTTCGTTGGAGACTGGGGACATGCTTTGGGTTTGGTTGGAGAATGCTGTCGATTTGGTTGGAGACTGGGGACATGTTACAGCTTTGGTTGGAGAATGAGGTAATGTTACAGGTTGGGTTGGAGAATGAGGTAATGTTACAGGTTGGGTTGGAGACTGGGGCCATGCAGACAGTGAGAGTCTAAGGACATAATACATGAAGCATTGAATAATGACAAATACATCAGAAATCATTTCTATTGCCACTTTACAAATCAATACTCGTATTCCCACTACAGACTGCTGGGGTCTTGGGACTGCACAACAAGTATCAAAGAACTGCATGTGGCCCTGTGGCTGCAGGTCGGGCACCAGGGCCTTAAACAATGCTCAGCAAAAAGGCATTAACAGATAACTGAGGCTATAAAATTGAAAGCGCTGATCAAGGAGCTGGGCAATTAAACAATGCCCATTACAGAAGACAGTGTTATTTAATACATAAGAGACCCATTGCCACTTAAATCCAGAGAAGGGAAAAAGGCTAAAAACAGATTTCTTTTTCCCCCAGCATCCTCGTCTGCTGGCTCGTTGCCTCCTCGCGATTTGGCCGGCTGTGGTAAGCGCAGCAATTAAGTAACATCAGATTCCGGGGGATAAAATATGCAAATCCTTTTAACTCTTTCCCGATCATATTAGAATGTGCCATGCTGGCTGAGTTTCCCTGCGGGATTAAGAGGAGATTAAATGCGCAAAAAGAAAGGCTAAAGCAGCAAGCGGCAGCGCTCCTAAGTGGCGGCAGGTAGAAGATGCGGACAACCCCGGGCTACGAGCTTTTCATTTACAGTGTTCTACTTTCCAAAGATGTCTATGAAATATAAATGGTTTAGCAACAATCACAAAAAAAAAAGGGGGGGGTGGGGGAGGCGGTATTTTGCTCAACAAGGAGAACGTGTGCGTTTGCCGGAGCTCCGGGGTGAATTCCCACATCCACCATGAGTAAGTGGTGTAATTACTGTTTGTCCCTGTGTATTGATCATCGCCAGAGAAGGGGGTAGGGAGGTAGGGATATACCGACACAAACGTGGATAATGTTGGGTGAACCTCAGCTTTCAAGGTGATTATTTTCCAACAAAAGATTGAAGAGGTTGCAACTGATTCTCAGCGGTAAAAGGAAAATTAAAGAGGCACGCCGGTTAAATGTTACTCTTTTAGAATTAAAGGGCAACTTTAAGCACAATCTGGCTCGCCTTACATGGTTGCAATAGACGGCTGTCGGTGTTGATGACTATGGAGAAATCTAGGAAACAAATCCAAGGCAGATCTATCAATAGAGATGGGCAGAATAATTTCAGCCAATCTGATTTTGCTACAAACTTACATGTTTTGCTAAACTTTGGTGAAATATATACATATACAGTGCTCAGCATAAATGAGTATGCCCCAACAGATTTGTCAGATAAGTTTTACTTTCCTTTCAGAATTTATTAGGCGCCCATTGATTTTCACAGGACCTGAGGACTCTAGTGGCTGTGTGTGCTTTCAAGACTAGGAGTAGCAACAAGATTGGTCAATGGTAGGCCTACAGTGGTAGGTCACAGATCATCACTGCTGGAAGAGGTGCCACTAGAGGGTTATGTGTTGGTGGACTCAGGACTCATTGGCTATCCATTGATTCTCACATGACCGGAGTAGTAACAAGATTGGTCATGGGTAAGCCTGCCATGGTGGGTCACCGGTCTTCACTCCTGGAAGACGTGCCATTGGAGGGTCGTGTGTTGGTGGACTCATTAGCTGTCCATTAATTTTCACAGGATCTGAGGATTCCAGTGGCTGTGTGGTGCCTTCAAAACTAGGAGTAGCAACAAGATTGGTCATTGGTAGGCCTGCAGTGGCAGGCCACAGGTCATCACTGCTGAAAGAGGTGCCATTGGAGGACTCAAAATTAGTCCAGAAAAGAGCTTTAGAAGTTTGTTTTTTTGGGGGTTTTTTTTGAAGGTGGATGGGAGAAATTGAAAAAAACATTAGGCAGGTACCTTCATTTTAGATGAAGAATACCCAAGCACTCTAGTTTTATCTTCCCTACCCACACAATACACTTCCCCTGGCCAAGCATCAACCTTCCACAAAAGTGATTGCAATGTTTTTTCATTCAAGATCTGTGCCAGCACTCACATAAACCGATCGGGATCATGCACCACAACAGAACAACCTGCCTATTTGTGAACACGGGGGTCATGACCCGTCTCTGCTTCCAGCTGGGGTCCCGGTTGTTTTAATCTGCTGCCGGGTCCGTTTTAGTCCGCAGATGCACAAACATCCAACGCCATCCTTCCGCTAAAATGATTACATTTCCCCGGCTCCTTGGCTTATGCAGATTATCAGACTGTGAAAGACCTTCCTGACACTTGGTCAATCTATACTCATTAACCAAAAGACGACTCCCGGGAAAGATTAAGAGGCAACTGTGGAATTGTTTGTTTAGCAGAAGAAAATAAACATCGTCAGAGTCCGGCCTTCTACATGAGTCCCAATCCTCCCAAGCCCCGCGCATGCGGCGTTTTCATTATGGTGTAGCATTGTTAATGATTGAAAATTGATTTTCTTGTAATTCTCCAAAGGCGGATCATTAGAATTTCCCATTGGGAGGTTATTTTATTGATTTTTAAAGGAATGTTGCATGCAAAATTCTACGTGCAAAAATGATTGCCAGTTTATCGCCCCTTACATTACCGCTATCTTCAGACTGACAATAACTGAGAGTTTCAATTGAGACGTTTAAAGACTGGTAATAAAATAATGATTTTTAAGAAAATAAGGCTTTCAAAACCCATGACCAAACTCCAGACAAGACTTTTTTTTTGGATGGAGTGGTTGGGGGGATGGGATTAGACCCTAATCAGGTCTCAAATGCTGTCTATGTCTCCTACACATACAGAAGAAAAGCCCATAAATGGAGTAGAGCGCTAGGAGGCTTTATTTAAATCATAACATTACAGCAGCAGAAAGCTTTAACGTGTTTCTCGCTACAGCACATAGAGCACGAAACGCGTCAAGGCTTTCTTGCTGCTGTAATGTGCTGATAAAGAAAGAATGATAATGATATTATTTTAAAAAAATAGTAATAATAATAATAATAAGAAGAATGATTATTATTAGTAGTAGTAATACTACTACTACTAATAATAATAATAATACGTAGCAAAGTCTCTGGCCCAATAAGAGAACAGCCATGCAGGATAAGGCCCCAGCAAGAAGCCACATCTGCACTAGCAGGAATGCCCTCTCCTATGGCAACAGTCCTTAAACAGTTCCTAACTCAAACATAACAGTTCTTTCGGCTCCACTACAACTGCCTCTTGTAGTTCTTCAACACTGAGCTCCTGGTCTCTCACTAGACCCTCTGATTCACTGACTCTGAATCCCTTTGAGCTCCTCCAAGGTTGGCGGTGGTATCTCATTCAAGTGTCACCCCTGTTTCTCTGCTGGGTCCCTAGCTTGGCACACAAGATACATCTCAAGCTTCACCCCTGCTAACTGGTGAGGTCCCTGGCTTGACCCACAAGGCTGCTCTGCAAACGTCTCCTCTGCGGGTCAGGTCCCTAACTCGATCACCACCTGAAGTTTACAGATTCTCCATCGTGCCCTTTCAGTAAGAATATGGTTTCGGTACTTGCTTCAGTTACTCACTGTGGTCCCTGGTAAAGGTGGAGGGTCCCTTTGTGGCAACAGCTTCCCTTCTACCTCCGACCACTGACAGGTTCTCCCACCAGCAGAACCGGCAATCCTGGCTGGACTGCAACAACAGTCCCAACCCTCGCTGCCCTCTTACTTCCGGATAGGCCCTCACACGACCTGGCAGCCTGATGCCCCCGGGATAGGCCCAATCTCCAGCCTAGCAGCCCGGGGCGTATGACACACATCCACCCAGACAGCCATCCAGGTGACACCGAATATAGATCACCTGACCTCACCCGAATATATAGGTTCTCCCAGCAGGCCAAGAGATTCAAGAAAACCCCTCCCCATTGGCTGAGATACCCCATATACCCATAACCTGACCTTGAATTGCCCTTCTCATATCTAGTACCACCAAGCACCCAGCCACCTAGTGGTAGAAGAGAAAAGTTCAACAAGGCCAAACTTAGGGAGAAAACAATAGATCTCTACCAATCGACCAGGATAACAACTCTTGGCAAGTAAATTTGTGAGGAGCTCCCTGACCAAACCCCAGGGCGCTACAAATATAATCATCATTATTATGTTTAATAATTATTTCATTACTAAAAATAAGTTATCAATAAAAATAAAATATTTATTAAGAAGAAGAAGTTGATAACTTTGATTTGGTATGGTTGTAAAATGATCCAACTACACTGACCTGACACCCGCTATTGTTGACACTGTATTTATGTTATGGAGAACCTCTTTGTCTGTAATATTAATTTCACTAAAAATCATCGGAATCAAAATTAATAGTGAGTATAAAAAATTATAATAATAAATAATAATATACTGTATGTTAATGTCCCAAACCTAACTGCAAAATTGCAATCACCAGACACAGTCCAGAAATGCTATTGATATTAGTAGTAGTAGTAATATTATTTAAAATGAATATTAATAATAATAATACTTAATTAAAAATATCTGTTACTGTCCTAAACTCATCTACAAAATTGCAATCACCAAACACAGTCTACCATTGGTATAATTATTAATATTAAGAATATTGTCATTAACAGTAGTAGTAAGTAATACTATTTAAAATTAATAATAATTATAAAAAAAATATAATAACAAATAATAATATACTGTATGTTACTGTCCCAAACTTAACTGCAAAAATGCAATCACCAAACACATTCCACAAATGTTACCATTTCCTGTCTGTAACACTGCAAATGGCATTTTTTGTCCTAAACTTAACTGCAAAATTGCAATCGCCAGACACAGTCCACAAATGCTATCAATATTAGTAGTAGTAGTAATATTATTTAAAATGAATATTAATAATACAATAATAATAATACATAATTAAAAATATCTGTTACTGTCCTAAACTCAACTACAAAATCGCAATCACCAAACAAATTCTACCATTGTTATATTCATTACTATTAAGAATATTATCATTAACAGTAGAAGTATTATTTAAAATGAATAATAATTATAAAAATTATAATTAATAATATACTGTATGTTACTGTCCCAAACTGCAAAATTGCCATCACCAAAACACATCCCACAAATTTTACCATCTCCTGTCTGTAACACTGCAAATGGCATTTTTTCAAAAATAATCAGCAAATTCCCAAATCATAATACCAAAAAAGGACACAAAACATGGATAATACAACAAGCAAATAACACAACACATGGATAACACAACATGCGAATAACACAACACATGGATAACACAACATGCGAATAACACAACACATGGATAACACAACATGTGAATAACACAACACATGGATAACAGAACACATGGATAACACAACACATGGATAACACAACACATGGATAACACAACACATGGATAACACAACACATGGATAGCACAACACATGGATAACACAACATGCGAATAACATAACACATGAATAACACAACACATGGATAACAGAACACGCGAATAACACAACACATGGATAACAGAACACGCGAATAACAGGAAACGCGAATAACACAACACATGGATAACACAACACATGGGTAACACATCAAACACATTCACATAGTCTTTGAAGCTATTATTAAACATAAAACCTGTTGGCCATCCCAGTATTCGCTTTCATGGTCAAACTCATGCTGGAAATCTGACAGTTGCAATCAGTCGAATTGTCAGACAAAGTTTGTAACGCTTCCTTGCCACAGATTCTTCATATAAAATTTAGAGCACAACACCGCATACATTTGTTCGTCTGATCTTGGCTGCGGGCAAGCTGAATCACATTCTGGTTTCTTATAGCTCTCGGGGACTCCAGATGTGAGATCTTCTCACCAAAATTCTCAACTCCAAGAATGTTAAAATAAGTCAGGCAGATGATATGGGGCCCGAGGGAGAAGAAGTGGGAACCCAACATTCTAGATCAGCAACCCCCACCACCTGCCCCAATCCTTTCTGGGAACACTCCATGTTGATTTAAATAACACCCCCTATACAGCATTGAATAATTCTTTAATAAAGCAAATCTCGACTTTTCATAAAGAGATAACACATCTAAAGTCAGAGCTATTTTTTGGCTGCTCGTGTCCTATTGCGGAGATTTGCCTTCCCTTCCCGGAGATACAACAGGGGGTAAGAGGCAATCTCTCCAAAGTGAGGAGAGGAACCTCTTGGACAGTTGTCACTTGACCAGGTGTCCTCTTTAATAGATTTCTCCTCTATTCCTGTTCTGGTGACAGCTGTAAAATGTTGGATTGCCATCACTTTTAGTCCCATAGACAATGGTCCCCAAACAGAGGGCATGAATCTACGCAATGTAGACACAGACAGCACTTAGTAGAGGAAAATGGAGCACCAATTCGGATTCTAATTTGTTGTTGCATTTGATAAATAGCCAACATATATCAGGGGTTTCAAGGGGCACCCTTCATCAGGGCCTGAAAATGCTAAAAAAAAGGGGGGGGGAATCAAATATGGGCATTTAGCGATAAGATCTTGAGGAGAAGTTTCAGTTAGTTTTGAAAAACATCTGCTCCCAATGTTCAGTTTAGCAGCAATAAAAAACCCAACAGATGTTTTCATCCTACCCCACTCCAATCTTATGCAGCACCCTCTTAGATTAGGTTGCTAGAGAGGCGCAGGTTTATTTACTCTTTCTGGCTCCCCTGTAAACATTGGAGCAGTGTGTGATTACTTTTGGCTGCTCTGGGTCTCACAGGCTGCAGGATCAACTACTTCTCCCTGCCTTCTAGTAGGTTCTAGAATGTAGTGGGCTGGAAGAGGCAGACCCTAGTCCTGAATATTTATGCAGTCTCAGCCTCTCCCTGGAGGGATGGTGCTCAGTAGGTGGCTGAGAAGGAGATAAATAGTCTGAGGCCTGGAGCAGCAGGGTTCTTGTCCTAGATGAGGAGATCCCAGCCTGAAAAGCTGCTGCCCTTCTGGGCAGGTTAGCTTAAACCTGCCAAAAAGCTCACAAGAAGCTGGGGGGGGCCTGTCACAGAGAATTCACCAAAGTTTCAGCTCAGTGGAAGCTGGGGGGGGGGGGGGGGGGCTATTGCAGAGATTAATTCGAGGTCCCAGCTCAGGAGGAGCAGGGGGGCCTATTTTTCTTGGAAGAAGTTTTTGAGCCAAGTCAAGGGGGTGCACTGAGGATCCGGCCTGAATGGTACAGTGTTTAGCCAGTTTTGGACAGGAGGTATCCAAGTATCTGGAAACACAGTGAGTGGAGGCCTGGAAGTGGGATCCTAGTGATTGTCCGCTGTTTAACCCCTTGTGCTACTGTATTTGTGCTTAGTACTTGCCCTGCTGGGAGTCCCGGAAGTGCTTTTGTCTCTAGTCTCTGCCAAGAGGGGGGGATGCCCCTGAAGAAATTAGACAGAATAGAGAGACTCCTGCAAATACTTTTTGCACTAAATTCTGGAGTATCCCAAAGTTTCCCTGTACCCTTTCCAAGCTTATCCAGCAATAAAGCCTAAAAAGACATCCACTGCCTGGTTATTGTGGGAGAGACTGTTCAAGTGTTGTTTGCCTAGCTGCCTGGGGACCCGGACGAGAAGAGAACCTGGGACCTGCAAGTGGCCTTGCGCGACACAGAAAAAATATGCCTTAGATTTACTTCCAAACCAATAGGTAAGAGGTTTGGCCATTGTAGTTGGTCCTTTTAAACTTATCTTCTCTCCTTTTACTCCTTCTTCCTCATTAATGCATAGGTGGGTAAGGTGGCTTTTCTCCTTTCAACTTTGCCTTCTTTTACCTGAACAACTGCAGTTTTATAATGAGAAAAGCTGCCACACCATCAACCCTGTAGGTGGAGATGAGTTTGGATTCAGCTTTTCTTGATCCAAACCCAGAAGTAACCTGTCAGTGGGGGATTTCCCATCCTGAAGCTGGAAATACACAAAGGGGTGGGGATGCTCATAAGATCATAAGGCCATATTAGTTCAATGACATTGACCAATAGGCCCATGTGGCCATAGTAGGTTTCACCTGAACAACTGCAGCATTGTAATGAGAAAAGCTGCCAGACCAGCATCCCTGTAGGTAGGAATGAGCTTGGGTTTGACTTTGGTTTGATCCAAACCCAGAAGGAAGTTGCCAGTAGGGGATTCCCCACCAGACAGCTGCAGATACACAGGGGTGGGGATGCTCATGATATTATTGAACTTATATGGACAATAAGGTCATAGTACGTCAATAACATTGACCAATATGGCCATGTGGCCAAAATAGGTCTCTGATGTCCTCCCTTCTCCCATCACCAAGGCATCACCACCCCTTTGTGTATGTGCAGCTGTGGGGGGGTGAGGAATCCCCTACCTGCAGCTTACTGACCTAGCACTGACAGCTTCCCTCAGGGTTTGCACTAAACCCAAGCTGAACTCAAGCTCATCCCTACCTATGGGGGTGCTGGTGTGGCAGCTTTTCTCATTTGAAACACTGAGATTGTTCAGGTGAAAGAAGGTAAAGCTGAAAGGAGAGAAGCCATTCTACCCACCTATCCATTAAATAAGGGGAATAAGAGAAGGTGAATCCAAAAGGGCCAAATACAATAACCAGAAAGGGAGGACCCCAGAGATTGCTATGGGACTCATTTGTAGCTAAATGGTGATGTCCCCCTCCCAAATGAATCCTCCATATAGAACACACAAAAATCCAGGAGCCCTGCTTCTGAAGAACGACACATTTCCAGCAAAGAGACAGGATTGAATGCCTGGAACCTTGCTATTGGAAATTATGGCTTTTGGGTAACTCAACTAACTAAAATATCATTTTTTAGCAAACTGGACATACAAACTTATCATGTGATATGAAGGTGCTGCACATCGGCAGCTCAGTGTGTAACACTAAACACTATGAGAAGCAGCCTCAGCCTCGGCTCCTCCGAAGACCATGCACCCTTGCTTGTTACGCCCCACCACCGGGGCTTTTTTCATATTCTATGACCCAGGGTGGGGTGAAATGTGTCAGGGGGATTGGCCTTAGGAGGAGCTGAGGCTGAGGCTATCTCAGTTATTACACACTGAGTTGCCAGTATGCGGAACCTTAATATTGCATAGTTAGCATGCATTTTGGATGAGGATTTCAGACGTCAGCACCCTTTCCAGTAGTGGATCAGCAGGGTGGCAATATCCAGCACGCTGCTTCTGCTTCAAGATAATATAACGGGGTGCAGTAAATACAAAGCTACCATGCGATATAAGGGCCCTGCACACTGGCACCACAGTGTCTAACAACTATGAGAAGCGACCTCTGCTCCTCATAAGACCACTGCCCCCTTATGCGTTGCGCCCCACCACCGGGGCTTTATCATAGGCTATGCCCCAGGGCGGGGCAAAACTTGTCACAGGGGGTTGGTCTAAGGAGGGGCCAAGGCTGGGGCTGCTCCTCATAGTTATTACACACTAAGTTGGCAGTGTGCGAAACCTTCATGTAGAATAGTTAGCATGCCTTTTCGATTTCAGACGCCAATACCCATTCAAGTAGTGGATCACTGGAGTGGCAATATCCAGCACAGAGCGCTGCTTCAAGATATTATAACGGGGTGCAGTAAATACAAAGTTACCATGCGATATGAAGGCACTGCACACTGGCAGCTCAGAGTGTAATAACTATGAGAAGCGGCCTCAGCTTCCACTCCTCCTAAGATCATGCCCCCCCTTATGTGTTGCGCCCCACCACAGGACTTAGTCATAATGTGTCACAGAGGGTTGGCCTTAGGAGGAGCAAAGGCTCAAAGTTATTATACAATGCGTTGCAAGTGTGCGGAACCTTCATATTGAATAATTTGCATGCCTTTTGGATGAGGATTTCAGACACCAGCACCCTTTCCAGTAGTGAATCACCGGAGTGGCAATATGCGGCACTTAGAGCGCTGCTTCAAGATATTATAACGGGGTACAGTGAATACAAAGTTACCACGCGATATAAAGGCGCTGCATACTGGAAGCTCAGTGTGTAAAAACTATGAGAAGCGGCCTCAGCCTCCACTCCTCCTTAGAACATGCCCCCCCTTACGTGTTGCGCCCCGCCACAGGACTTAGTCATAATGTGTCAGAGGGGTTAGTCTTAGGAGGAGCCAAGGCTGAGGCCGCTTCTCATAGTTATTAGACACTGAGTTGCCAGTGTGCAAAACCTTCATATTGCATAGTTAGCATGCCTTTTGGATGAGGATTTCAGATGCCAGCACCCTTTCAAGTAGTGGATCACTAGATATCCAGCACTTAGATCAAGATATTACAACGGGGTGCAGTGATTACAAAGTTACCATGCGATATGAAGGCACTACACACTGGCAGCTCAGAGTGTAATAAATATGAGAAGCGGCCTCAGCCTCCACTCCTCCTAAGCCTGTGCCCTCTCCCTTACGCGTTGCGCCCTGCCACCAGGGCTATTATAACGGAGTGCATTGAATACAAAGTTATTAGCTGTTCACAGGTGTACAGCCACCAGAGAGTCAACAGGCTTTCCAAAAAAGGGGGGGTCCTTTTCCCCCTGAAACATGGCGGCTTCATCTGATATTCTTAACCAAGTAACATTTTTAACCAATCCCAAGCAAGATGGATGTTGTTTTTTTTTTTTTTACTAGGCACTCTTAACCACAAACCCAAAAGTTGCACCGCGGGCAGCAAAATGTACGCAGCATCTGCAATGAACCATCAGCAATTTGCAGCCTGTATTGATATTAACAGCCGCGTTCTTTGTTTGCACAACAAACAGAACATGAATGAAATGTTTCTCTCCAATAACAAACACTTACCGTGAAATAAGAAGGCTTTGCTGCCATTGTGAGCGCCAAACACTTGTGTGACACCGCGTGTGCTGTTGTCAAGTAGCAGCTCTGAAATAATGTCAATTTGCAGATCTGGGTCTGTTCCAAGTCCAATCACTGCAACGGCAAAAAACGGGAAATACAGTTTAGAACCAAAAAAAAAGTTCAGATCTGGGAATTTTTTATTTTTCTCAAAAAAAAAACCTGCCATGCTCATTTGTTTAGCAACCTGAGCTCAAAGCGGTATTAAACCCAAAGCCGAGAGTGTCATATATTACAGCTTACTTATCTACTAATCATTTTTCCAGGCAGTGGCAGCTGGTGGTACATTTTTTTTGGTTGGGCAGCAAACAGTACACCCACAGCCACCCCCCCTGGTCGGTCGGGTAATCCCCCCTGGGTCATCAGGAGCACCGGAATACTTACCCCACCAGCTGGCGGCATCCCCTTCCAGTGCTCTCCTCCACGGGCATCACGGGTAGCTTCCCCTTCCCGTGCTCTCCTCCACGTGGCAGCTTCCGTCTCCTCCCTCCTCCTTGGTGCCCAATCGGAAGGCTTCTCCTTTTGGCCAATCGGGAAACGGATCTCAGACCTGCTTCCCGATTGACCGGGAGGAGAATCAGTGTGAAAATAGTGAATAGTCATTCGCTAATGTCACACAACTGGGTTGGGCTCGGAGCACAGTGCTCTGCGCCCTGAGCTCACCCTTTCTTGAAGCCTATCAGAGCCTCTGGCTCTAATCACATGCTTAAAAAAAAAAAAAAAAATCCCCCCCCCACTGGAATCCATGCATCTGGCGCCCTGCATGTAGATCAGGGGACTGGACGCATGGATGGGGGGTGGCCGCCTGTGCGCCCCTAATCGACGGGCCGCCACTGATTCCAGGTATAGATATTTTTACATAGTTGCATTGTTTCAGCTTGGAGCAAGGTAACAATGTGTATACCATCCCTGTGGGATCCCTCTGCAAGCTGGAAATCACTGTATAATACCGCTACTACACCGCTACACTGTACTGCTACTACACCGCTACTACAGTGATCTCCACTGGCTTCCGGGTCCTGTGCTGAGCGGCTGGCCTGCTGAATTCTGAATAGAGGAGGTCGGACACTCAGCACAGGCGCCATTCAGAGATCGCTTTGCATTTTCCCAATGAATCCAAAGTATTCTCTGATTGGATTAGGCAGAGATTGTAGACATCACCACCTGCCTCTCCACCTCGTCCAATTAAAAAATACTTTACTTTGACCGCGCCTGCACAATATGCGCTGCTGCACCCCCCCCCCACAGGTGTACAGGTGACTATTTCATGCTCCCAACTTGGTGGGAACAGTTTGGGGATGACCAGTGCACATAGCAAGGTCCATAGAGACATGGATGAGTGAGTTTGGGGTGGAGGAACTTGACTTGAGTCTGACCTCAACCCAACAGAACACCTTTGGGATGAATTAGAGCGGAGACTGCGAGCCAGGCCTTCTCGTCCAACATCAGTGCCCGACCTCACAAATGCGCTTCTGAAAGAATGGTCAAACACTCCCATAGATAGACTCCTAAACCCAGGGCTGGTGTTAGACTATTTTTCACCCTACGCAAGACCAGCTAACCCCCCCCCCAAAAAAAAATCAAACTTCAAAATGTTTAGAAACAGCAACAAATGTAAAAACAACAAAACATGAAACTGCTAATTTTTTTTTAACTTGCAAAAATAAGTGCCATAAAATGACAAAGAGACAGCCCAATCCAGCAAAAGGACATCCCAATCCAGCAAAGGGACATCCCTATTTAGCAAAAAGACATGCCTATTCAGAAAAGAGACAGTCCAATCCAGGAAAGAGACAGTCCAATCCAGGAAAGAGACAGCCCAATCCAGCAGACAGCCCAATCCAGCAAAGAGACATCCCCAAATAACAAAGAGAAAGCAAAATCCAGCAAAGAGACAGCCAAATTCAGCAGACAGCCCAATCCAGCAAAGAGACATCTCCAAATAACAAAGAGAAACCAAATTCGAGCAAAGAGACAGCCAAATCCAGCAAAGAGACATCCCCAAATAGCAAAGAGAAAGCAAAATCCAGCAAAGAGACAGCCCAATCCAGCAGACAGCCCAATCCAGCAAAGAGACATCCCCAAATAACAGAGAAAGCAAAATCCAGCAAAGAGACAGCCAAATCCAGCAGACAGCCCAATCCAGCAAAGAGACATCCCCAAATAACAAAGAGAAACCAAATTCGAGCAAAGAGACAGCCAAATCCAGCAGACAGCCCAATCCAGCAAAGAGACATCCCCAAATAACAAAGAGAAAGCAAAATCCAGCAAAGAGACAGCCCAATCCAGCAAAGAGACATCCCCAAATAACAAAGAGACAGCCAAATCCAGCAGCCCCTGCGGGACAGCTGAGCCCTGGCCGTGGCTGTGCCCTAGGTGGCAGTGTGCCCTAGGCGACTGCCTAGTTTGCCTAGTGATAGCACCGGCCCTGCCTAAACCTTGTGGACAGCCTTCCCGGAAGAGTTGAAGCTATTATAGCTGCAAAGGGTGGGCCAACTCAATATTGAACCCTACGGACTAATGCCCCGTACACACGGTCGGACATTGATCGGACATTCCGACAACAAAATCCTAGAATTTTTTCCGACGGATGTTGGCTCAAACTTGTCTTGCATACACACGGTCACACAAAGTTGTCGGAAAATCCGATCATTCTGAACGCGGTGACGTAAAACACGTACGTCGGGACTATAAATGGGGCAGCCAATAATAGCTTTCATCTCTTTATTTATTCTGAGCATGCGTGGCACTTTGTGCGTCGGATTTGTGTACACACGATCGGAATTTCCGACAACGGATTTTGTTGTCGGAAAATTTTATAGCCTGCTCTCAAACTTTGTGTGTCGGAAAATCCGATGGAAAAAGTCCGATGGAGCCCACACACGGTCGGAATTTCCGACAACACGCTCCGATCGCACATTTTCCGTCGGAAAATCCGACCGTGTGTAAGGGGCATAAGACTGGGATGCCATTAAAGTTCATGTGCTTGTAAAGGCAGGCGTCCCAATACTTTTGGTAATATAGTGTATATGTGAGAACTGTCAGAACTGGCCGAGGGGGGTTGAAGTGGATAAAAAAAAAATCAATGAAAAAAATATATAAATTATTTGAAAAAACTAAAATTTAAATAAAGAAAAAAACTTAAAAAAAAAAAAGTCCACACATTGGGGTGAGAGTTGGGGTTCAGATCTGCGAATCAGAGGCAGGCACAAGGCAGATGTCTTCGGCACTTAGCCGCTCTTAATTACGTGGAGTTGACGGTCTAATTAGGCCCACCTGCCGTCATTACCATGAACGTGATGCCGAGTAAGGTCTGAGAAGGTGATACATCATCAATGGTGGAGAGATCACCTTCCAACCTATAATGACTTCCATCCATCTCAGGATGAACCCCCAGACAACGCCGTCCAGTTGGATTTCATTTTTTTTCCCTCTACACATCCTGGTTATCACCCCATCACTCCACCGCCATTAAAAAGAATTTCGTTAATCACCTTTTAGCCAAATTGAATTCAATTCTCTCATTTCCCTTCCATTGAATGTAGCAGGCTTTGCCATTTTATCGGGAGACCCAACAGACGTCACGGCTAACGCCGGCGAAGATGTCAGCTGGCACTTAGCACATACAGCTTATAATTGGCCTTTTCACCGAATTAATTTGGTATTTAGCGATGAGTCCTTTCATAAACACACAGTCCGCACATTGCGGAGAATGTATTCAATTCACACGCTTTGGGCCAAAAATAGACCGTTATTGTGATTGTTCTAGAAAAAAAAAGATTTTTTAGAGCTTTAACCACTTGCCGACTGCTGCGCACCGATATACACCGGCACAATGGCAGCGGTGGGCAAATGGGCGTACCTGTACGTCCCCTTTCAATTGGCGGGGCTAGCGGGCGCACATGCCCTGCGTATGCCGCGACCCTGCCTGCGGGACCCGCGGACTCGATGTCCGCCGGTCTCCCGGCGATCGTGTCACGGAGCCGCAGAACGGGGAGATGCCTATGTAAACAAGGAACTTCCCCGTTCTTCCTTGTGTCATGACAGAGATCACCGCTCCCTGTCATCAGGAGCAGTGATCGCTGTCATGTCAGTGGTAGCCCATCCCCCCCCACAGTTAGAATCACTCCCTAGGACACACTTAACCCCTTGATCACCCCCTAGTGTTTAACCCCTTCCCTGCCAGTGTCATTTACACAGTAATCAGTGCATTTTTATAGCCCTGATCGCTGTATAAATGACAATGGTCCCAAAATAGTGTCAAAAGTGTGTCCACCATAATGTCGCAGTCACCATAAAAATCGCAGATCGCCGCCATTACTAATAAAAAAAAATTAATAATAAAAATGACATAAAACTATCCCCTATTTTGTAGACACTATAATTTTTGCGCAAACCAATTAATATACACTTATTGCGATTTTTTTTACCGAAAATATGTAGAAGAATACATATCGGTCTAAACTGAGGAAAATAATATTTTTTTTATATATTTTTGGGGGATATTTATTATAGCAAAAAGTAAAAAATTTAGCTTTTTTTAAAAAATTCTCGCTTTTTTTTGTTTATAGTGCAAAAAATAAAAACCGCAGAAGTGATCAAATACCACCAAAAGAAAGCTCTATTTGTACAAAAAACAGGACGTCAATTTTGTTTGGGTGCAGCGTCGCACAACCGCGCAATTGTCAGTTAAAGCGACGCAGTGCCGAATCGCAAAAAGTGCTCTGGTCAGGGAGGAGTGTAAAATCTTCCGGGGCTGAAGCGGTTAATCCTTACGCTTAACTTGCAACCGGCTAAATAATGCTGATGAAAAAAAAAAAAAAACACATATATGAGGGCTGCTTTACCTACCGAGGCTTTTTATATTTCTGTGCATCCAGTCTTCAGGTTTGCACAGCTCTGACACACAGCACAGTCCTGTCTGGACCCGATTTTTTTTTTAATATAAAGCGGAAGTAAACCCATCCATAAAACAGTTTCATTTCCAGCACGTGCGGGAAACGTAACACTCCCATTGGCTGGTGTTCTCAACCAAACTGTCAAACCATCCAATGGCTGGTGTCATAACTGATCACATGTGCAGCATCATGGCGGTTGTAGGTCAAACAGAGGAAAAGATGGCAGCTTCCTTGGCTGAAAACGATAGGGGGAGGGATTTACTTACATTTTAACATAGCTCCCAACTGTCCCTGATTTCGAGTGACTGTCCCTGATTTGGAGCAATGTCCCCTCTGTCCCTCATTCCTCCTCATTTGTCCCTCATTTTGGTCTGATCTATATGATTGTATATAAAATGCACTTTTTATCTTTCAAAAAGTGTTTCCCAGTAATAAATCTTTCATCCAAATTCTAAATTGCTACATTTGTAAATTTTAAAAGCCAATATAAAGGAATAGTAGTGGTAAAAAAAAGCATTTGTGGATTTGATTAACCTTTTTTTTGTGGTTAATTCTCCTTTAAGGGGGTGTGGCAGGGGGCGTGTCCTATGCCTACATACATTTGCTAGTAGGTGTCCCTCATTCCCATCTGAAAATGTTGGGAGGTGTGACTTTAAGCGGACATTCATCCCCCTCTAAGATTCCCAATGATTTGACTCCCGCTCCTCACCCCTTACAGTGGCTTACACGGTCAATTATTTATTTTTTTTTCTTGGGGGGGTGGGGGGTACTTTTTTATCTGCGGGTCCCTCCCTACAATTCCGGGTATCTTGTCTAAGCGGGAATGACTCCTGCCCCATCCAAAGCCTACTGAGATACTGATATCAGGCACCCTCTAAAGGCTCCATTCACACCTCGGCGTTTTGAATCACGGGGCGGAGTCGTCGCAATTCTCCCCTGCGATTCCAAAATCGCCGCAAAACGTGGGATGTGTTTGCAATGGCATTACTTCTTAATGGCTTCGCGGTGCGATTTTGCCGCGATTGTCGCGCGATAAATGGCCCCCGCCCCTTACCTATTTAAAAAGGAACTGCAGTCTGCTCACATAATTTGTAAAAAAAAAACAAAAAAAAACATCTTTGCCATTCTGAAGCTTCCCTCCAACCACTTTGCATATTATTTTATATATACTGTGATTCTGTACTTGCCAAATATGCTCCAAATATTTTCTATTATTTTCTACATTTATTTTCTATATATATTTTCTATTATTTTTACATTCAAATTCGAATTTATTCTATTCGAAATCTTAATTTCGGAAAGTGGTTATATTGTTATATTCTTTCTATTCTATGCTATTCTTTTCTATTCTATCATTTTATTTTCTATACTTTTCTTTTATATCCTATTCTTTTCTATTCTATTCGGATTTGCTCTATTTGAAATTTGAACTTTGGAAGATGGTTATATTCTTTCTATTCCATTGTATTCTATTTTTTTTTTCATTCGATTATTTTATATTATCTTCTATTATATTCGAATTCTAATTTATTCTATTTGAGATTCTAATTTCGGAAAGTGGTTATATTGTTATATTATTTTTATTCTATTCTATTTATTATTTTATTGATTTCTATTCTATCATTTTATTTTCTATTATTTTCTACTCTATTCTATTTTTTTTCTATTCTATTTGAATTTGTTCTATTTGAAATAGAATTTTGGAATTTTGGTTATATCCTTTCTATTCCACTCTATTTGATTGTTTTTTTTTTTCTATTCTATTATTTTATTTTCTATTCTTTTCTATTATATTTAAATTAGAATTTATTCCATTCAAAATTCAAATTTCGGAAAGTGGTTATATTGTTATATTGTTTCTATTATTCTATTCTTTTTTACATTCTATTCTATTCTTTTCTATTCTATTCAGATTTGTTCTATTTGAAATTAGAATTTTAGAAGATGGTTAAATTCTTTTATTTTCTATTCTATTCTTTTTTATTCTATTCTTTTCTATTCTATTCTATTCTATTCTATTCGAATTTATTCGTTTTGAAATTCGAATTTCAGAAGATGGTTATCTTCTTACTATTTTATTCTATTCCATTTTCTATTCGATTCTTTTATTTTATATTCTATTTTATTCTGTTTTAAGCTATTCTTAATTCCTAGTCTATCCCTTTTTTTTTTTTCCTATTCTATTTTTTTTTTCGATTCTACTTTTTCCTATTCTTTTATTTCGTATTCTGTTGTTTTACTCTATCATATTCTATTCTTTTATTTTATATTCTACTCTTTTCTATCATATTCTCTTCTTTTCTACTTTATTCCTATTTTTTTGTCTATTCCATTTTATTCTCTTCAGAAATTCGAACTTGATTCAAAAACTATTTGAATTCGTTTCAAAAGCTTTTCGAACTCGATTCGAAAAAACTATTCGAATTTGAATTTCCTCCAAAATTTTGATTCGTTATTTCGGATTCGTTTAAATTTGTCACTATTCCTTTTTTTTCTATTTTATTATATTCTCTTCAGAAATTCGAATTTAATAAGAAAACTATTTGAATTCGATTCGAAAGCTATTCGAATTTGATTCAAAAAAACGATTTGAATTTGAATTTCGTCCAAAATTTTGATTTGTTATTTCGGATTCGTTTAAATTTGTTACCATTTCCTTTTTTTTCTATTCTATTGTATTTTCTTCAGAAATTCGAAAACTTATTGAATTCGATTCGAAAGCTATTGGAATTCGATTCGAAAAAACGATTCAAATTTGAATTTCATCCAAAATGTTTTCATTCGTTATTTCGGATTCGATTAAATTTGTTACTATTTCCTTTTTTTTTCTATTCTATTTTATTCTCTTCAGAAATTCAAATTTGATTAAAAAACTATTTGAATTCGATTCAAAAGCTATTCGAATTCGATTCGAAAAAAACTATTTGAATTTAAATTTGGTCTAAAATTTTGATTTGTTATTTTGGATTTGTTTAAATTTGTTACTATTTCCTTTTTTTTCTATTTTATTCTCTTCAGAAATTTGAACATGATTTGAATTTGATTCAAAAACTATTTGAATTTGATTTGAAAGCTATTGGAATTTGATTTGAAAAAAATTTTTCGAATTTGAATTGCGTCCAAAATTTTGATTTGTTATTTCGGATTTGTTTATATTTGTTACTATTTCCTTTTTTTTTCTTTTCTATTTTATTCTCTTCAGGAATTCTAATTTGATCAGAAAACTATTTGAATTCGATTTAAAAAACTATTCGAATTTGAATTTCATCCAAAATTTGGTTTGTTATTTCGGATTTGTTTAAATTTGTTACTATTTCCTTTTTTTTCTATTCTATTTTATTCTCTTCAGAAATTCAAATTTGATTAGAACTTGATTCGAAAACTATTTGAATTCGATTTGAAAGCTATTGGAATTTGATTTGAAAAAAATTATTTGAATTTAAATTGCGTCCGAAATTTTGATTCTTTATTTCAGATTCGTTTATATTTGTTACTATTTCCTTTTTTTTTTCTATTCTATTTTATTCTCTTCAGAAATTCTAATTTGATTAGAAAACTATTTGAATTCAATTTGAATTCGATTAAAAAAACGATTCAAATTTGAATTTCGTCCAAAATTTTGATTTGTTATTTCGGATTCGTTTAAATTTGTTACTACTTCCTTTTTTTTTCTATTCTATTTATTTCTCTTCAGAAATTCGAATTTGATTAGAACTTGATTCGAAAACTATTTGAATTAGATTTGAATTCGATTAAAAAAACTATTCAAATTTGAATTTCGTCCAAAATTTTGATTTGTTATTTCGGATTCGTTTAAATTTGTTACTATTTCCTTTTTTTTCTATTCTATTTTATTCTCTTCAGAAATTTGAATTTCATTCGAAAACGATTTGAATTGGATTCGAAAGCTATTGGAATTTGATTTGAGTGAACGATTCGAATTTGAATTGCGTTCAAAATTTTGATTTGTTATTTCGGATTCGTTTAAATTTGTTACTATTTACTTTTTTTTCTATTCTATTTTATTCTCTTCAGAAATTCGAATTTGATTTGAATTTGATTTGAAAACTATTTGAATTCGATTCGAAAGCTATTGGAATTTGATTTGAAAAAAACTATTCGAATTTGAATTGCGTCCAAAATTTTGATTCGTTATTTTGGATTCGTTTAAATTTGTTACTATTTCCTTTTTTTTTCTATTCTATTTTATTCTCTTCAGAAATTCTAATTTGATTAGAAAACTATTTGAATTCGATTCAAATTCGATTAAAAAAAACGATTCGAATTTGAATTTCGTCCAAAATTTTGATTCGTTATTTTGGATTCGTTTAAATGTGTTACTATTTCCTTTTTTTTTTCTATTCTATTTTATTCAATTCATAAATTCGAATTTGATTTGAATTCGATTCGAAAACTATTTGAATTCGATTCGAAAGCTATTGGAATTCGATTTGGAAAAACTATTCCAATTTGAATTGCGTCCAAAATTTTGATTCGTTATTTCGGATTCGTTTAAATTTGTTACTACTTCCTTTTTTTTTTTTAAGGGATGTGAAAGGTGAATGTGATTTTACTGGGGAACATATCTGAATAAAAGTGTGAGTGGCGGTGAGCTGAGTTTATCTCTCTGCGTGTCGCTCGGCTCCCTCATTTGAATACTTTCCGTCCGCCGCCGTCGTGATTTCAGTGTCTATTTCTGAAGCGCAGTGTTTTATTCTTCCCCTCTCCGCTGTGGGAGAACAATGGGGGACGCAGATGCCATTTACCGGCTGTAAGTATTTCACCTTTAATGCACCTGCTGCGGTAGGAGGCAATGCGATATACTATCCACGTCATATAGTAACAATAGGGGGAAAAAAAAATAAAAGACAACATACGGAATAATCTGACAATAACGCCTTCACCCGACCGCAGCAAACAGAGAATCTCAAGGACAAGGATGGAAGGTTGTGAATTTTACTCCACTGTAGCGGGAGCGACGCAGCGCCGGCACCTGGCAGATCCTTCGCAAAATGTAATCTCCAAGCATGTCAGGGGGGAACTACAAGTCTCAACATACCTGAGCTGTCGCTGCCAAAAGACAGAAAAATCAAATTATCTGGAAATGAATATCTTCTGAAATGGCCGGCCGATGTTAACTTAATTTCAATACCAGCCACTTAAACCCCCTTCCTGCCCAGGAAAATTTTCAGCTTTCAGTATAAAGAGGGTACCCCCAAATAAGTGGGACTTTAACGTCAACAGCGAAAAAATGATTAAAAAGATTTATTGAAATTCACACTATACAAAATGCTATATAAATTCAAAAAGAGCACAGTATACATAATACAAAAATACAAAACCAATTTTCAGCTTTCGGGGCTGTCGCACTTTGAATGACGATTACGCGATCATACAACACTGTACCCATAGGACATTTTCATCATCTTTTTTCACACAAATAGAGCTTTATTTTGGTGGTATTTAATCAACACTGGGTTTTTTATTTCTTGCAAAAAAAAAAAAATAAATAAAAAGACCAAAAATTTTGAGAAAAAAAAAAAGTTTGATGGTTTGTTATAAAATTTTGAACACAAGTAATTTTTCTCCTTCATTGATGGGCACTGATGAGGCTGCACTGATAGGCACTGATAAAGCAGCACTGAGAAGTGGCACTGATAGGCACTGTTAGGTGACACTGATAGGCAGCACTGATCGGTGGCACTGATGGGCATTGATTGGCAACACTGGTGGGTACTGATAGGTGGCACTAGTGGGCACTGGCAGGTGGCACTGGTGGGCACAGACAAGGCAGCGGTGGCTCTCTGTGTAAGGGACACATGTCCCTCTGACAGAAGCCGGGGATCGGCTTTTTTTCCCCCTCAATCTGTCAGTGTGAGGGAAAAAAAACGATTACCGATCTTGGTGGGAACTGAGCATTTGGTAATCTAGCTCAGAGCAGAGGTGAAGGGAAGACAATGGAGGGATTGGCAGAGAGGGGTGGTGGACACGAGCAGTTAGTAATCTAGCTCAGAGCAGAGGTGAAGGGAAGCCAATGGAGGGATTGGCAGAGAGGGGTGGTGGACACGAGCAGTTAGTAATCTAGCTCAGAGCAGAGGTAAAGGGAAGACAATGGAGGGATTGGCAGAGAGGAGTGGTGGACACGAGCAGTTAGTAATTTAGCTCACAGCAGAGGTGAAGGGAAGCCAATGGAGGGATTGGCAGAGAGGAGTGGTGGGAACTGAGCATTTGGTAAACTAGCTCAGAGCAGAGGTGAAGGGAAGCCAATGGAGGGATTGGCAGAGAGGGGTGGTGGACACTGAGCAGTTGGTAATCTAGCTCAGAGCAGAGGTGAAGGGAAGACAATGGAGGGATTGGCAGAGAGGGGTGGTGAACACTGAGCAGTTGGTAATCTATCTTAGAGCAGAGGTGAAGGGAAGACAATGGAGGGATTGGCAGAGAGGGGTGGTGGACACTGAGCAGTTGGTAATCTATCTTAGAGCAGAGGTGAGGGGAAGCCAATGGAGGGATTGGCAGAGAGGGGTGATGGACACAAGCAGTTAGTAATCTAGCTCAGAGCAGAGGTGAAGGGAAGCCACAAGTCTGGTAGCAGCATTCTTCATAGACTGAAGGGAGGATAGCCTGTGAAGAGTTCAGGCAATGAGGAGTTGCAATAGTCTAGGTGAGAGATAACAGGGGAGTGAAGGGGATGGGGAGCTGCCAAAGAGGTTTTTTTCAAGAGCTGGGGTTGAGGGCATATAAGAAATAAAACCTGTACACTTCAAGAAAATTCTTAATCATAGACGCCCCGAAAAGGGGCAAAACACATCTGAGGAGTTCTCTACAGGTGAAGTCTTGTTGAAGTCTACTGGAGCCTGACAAGCCGATTCTGTTTGTCTTGCACCAGTCTTTCACATGCTGATGTGACTAACACAGGTTTGGGGGTATTTGAGCCGTACTATTTTTATTGTTTTGGGCTATATCTGTACCTGTACACCCACCATGCTTATTACCATATTTGCCCATGTATTACTACAGTTAAATGCTATGATACTGTTGGGTCTGATAACCATTTTATTATAATTTATTACCCTTTGGACCTGTGAACAGCAGCGGCCCATCCATACAGGGCGCAGGGGCGCCGCCCCCCCCCCCCAATTGATGCGCTCGGCCCCTAATCTACATGCTGGGCGCCGGACGCATGGGTTCCAGTGGGGTCTTTTTGTGTTTAGAAGCACGTGATTTGAGCCGGAGGCTCTAATTGGCTTCAAAGAAGGGTGGGCTCCCAGTTGTGTGACAATAGCGAATGAATATTCCCCTATTGTCTTCCTGATTCTCCTCCCAGCCAATCCCGGCTCAGGAAGCGGGTCCTGAGACCCGATTGGCCGAGAGGAGAAGCGATCCTATTGGCCGCTGAGGAGGAGGGAGGAGAGGCAGGGAAAGCCACGCCGCCGTGAAGCTGAGGAAGGAGGAGACGCAGGGTGAAGCCGCCACCCGGAGGAAGCCCGCGACCTAGATGGGGTAAGTGCAGGGCTGGTTACCGACCGATCGACCGACCAAGGGGGGTTCCGGGAGACCAGATCGACCACCTGGGGGTGGCACCTACAGATTGCTGCCCCTCCCAAAAAAATATACCACCAGCCGCCACTGCCTGTGACTATGTGACTACCAAACCCCCCTGTTTATTTTTCTCCATGGTATGCACACTCAAAACTAAACACCAGGTGCAAAAAAAAGTGAGCGCACATAAAGTGAACAACAAAAAGAGCAAAGGGTGTACAACATGGTCCTCCTCTGAGGGGAAAGGACCCTGGCCCTGATATTCCTGGGGCACAAAACTCCTTTTGGATACTGGGGTACTCATGATCCACCAGGCCAAAACTAGTTGAACACAGTTCTTAAGGGGACCTGCTAAGGCAAGGTCCACCCGAGTACTAGGTGGGGCTTCCACAAAGGGAGACCCCACTGAAGGGAGGAAACCAGACCACAGGGCCACCTCTTCTCCCCTCCAAAACCTTCAGGACAAGGACCTACACCCTACTAATTAGGGGTGAGTAAAGTGCACAGTGTTATGCAAAAGTGCTAAATAGATAAGTGCTTAGGGGTGTACAACATGGTCCTCCTTCGAAGACAAAGGGCCCTAGCCGTGATCCTCCCAGGGCACAAAACCCCTGATGGATACTAGGGTACCAGTAGTCCACCCAGCCAAAAAACAGGTGGACCTCATTCTTCAGGGGACCTGTCAAGGCAAGGTCCACCCACGTACAAGGTGGGATTCCCACCAAGGGAGACCCCATGGGGGGCAGAGCACCAAACTATAAGGCCACGTGCCCCTCCAAGACTTAGAGGGCAAGTCTGAGGACCCCCACCCTACTAATCAGGGGTGAATTAAGTTCATAGTGCTGTGCAAAAAGTGCTAAATAAATGATAAATGCTATGGGTGCCAAAGTGCTAGACTATAGCAGGCCTTCCTGGCTAGTATACGTACCCTAGAAAATTCTGATATTGCCCACACCGACCATTTGCAATAGCAGGCAGCTTGCAGCTATCCTCCCCTTCCCACCAAGCAGAATCTCATACTCATGGGGTTACAGAGGTTCCCAGATATTCTGATCATAAATAATTAAGCTGATCTCATCAACAGTTCTATCAGGGCAAAAAAGGACAAAGTTAATTAGAAATCATTTTATCACCCCTTGCCTTTCTCCTGTAATAGGTAGAGCGATATTTTTCTGTTATGAGCGCCGGCCGTGCTGCATGCTCATGCTCTCTCTCTCTCTCACACCCCGAGGCTTCTGGGAAAGATTAGTCAATAACCACCAAAAAATCCTCTGGTTGGCGTGCAATAAAAATGCACATTATCACCGGTCATTTATAATGAAATTATATATAAACCCAGCACGGGCCCTAATGGATACCATAAAATGACAGGCGCAGCGATGTGCTGAGGATCCGGAATGAATTCTCCAATAACATGACATTAAAATAAAACTCGGCCGGAGCTTCGAGGCAGATTAATCCTCCAGGATCTCGGAGGAATAATTAGACCTGAATGGGGTGAAGAGCTTCTTAAAAGGATATTCGGGATACGGGAGGAGCCTGGAAAGAAGGTCAGGTCAACCGTGGCTGTAGGAGAGCTTGATAATCCCTTAATGAGACTTATCCTGACCTGAAAGTGGAGCTGTACGGAAACCGCTACTGCTGCCCTGTTTTTTTAAAGGTGCAGGCTCCAGTGCGGTCAATCTGCACCTTACGTCTCAGTCTGGGAGCTCAACGACCTGGAAATAAGCATGCAGAAAGGGACCGTAGACATTTCCAGACTCTACTGGCTGCATGATTGTTCCAAGTCATTGACTTACTGGAAACCGAAAGTCTATTTGGTATATGGTAGTGCTTCACAAATATTAGTTAAGGTTGGGTTGCTTGTTGGGGTGTATCAGTGCAAAGAAGGCAATGTGTGGAGCCTATTCTATGGCTGGCTCCTTAGGACATTGGTGGAGAATCTGTTTGGAGAATCTGTTCATCAGACAGTCTATGAGTCTGTAGTGAGGAGCGTCTAATACAGATGGTTGTACAGGTAGGTGATTGGTCTAAGGCAGTGGTGGTCAAGTGGAAAATGATAGAAAACTTCAATTGTGGCCTCCGGCACCTCCAGATGACCCCCAACACCTCAACATCCCAAAATGTTGGTTCTGCTGCATTGTGTTGCAGCATATCGCAATGCACACTGAAGTTGGAGTACAATAACTCATTACATTGAGGTCAGGGAGTGCAATATTAACCACCAGCATTGCTGTCAATGAGCGCAATAATAACTGCCAGCTATGGTGTCAGTGGATACAAAAATAGCCCCCTGTATTGGTTTCAGTGGACACAATAATAACCCCGAGTATTGGTGTCAGTGGATGCAATAATAGCCCCCAGCATTTGTGTCAGTGGATGTAATAATAACCCCCAGTATTGGTGTCAGCGGGAACAATAGTAGCCCCCAGAATTGGTGTCAATAATAGCCCCCAGCAGTGGTGCAGATGGATGCAATAATAGCCCCCTGCATTGGTGTCCATTGGCACGATAATAACCCCAACATTGGTGTAATTTAAAGCAATAATAACTCATAGCATTGGTGTCAATGGGCACAATAATAACCCCAACACTGGTGTCAGTGGACACAATTTTAACCCCCAGCACTGGTGTCAGTGGACACAATAATATCCCCCAGCACCAATGTCAGTACTATTAACCCCTCCCTTTAGTGGTCACTGGCACCATGGGGCCCCTCCCCAAATCCTTACCAGACCCTTACCTGAGCATGCAGCCCCCCCCCCCCCCCCCCAAACCACACCAGGCCGTATGCTCTCAACATAAAAGGGTTACCTTGCCTTGGGGGCCCTCATGGCAAAACACCTTGTTCCCATGCCCATGAAGACAAGGGCCTCTTCCCCACAACCCTGGTCTGGTTGTTGTGGTGGTTGTGGGGGGGTGTGGACAGGGAGCCTTTTTGGTATCTATCCTTTTATAAAGTACTTATAAAAAAAAAGAGATGGCACAATTATGCAAATTCTGGTGCCTTTGAACACAAAGCGTTCATTTAAATATATTCCTCAATAGCCACAAAGGATATAAATCCACCTTGCGTGAACCAAATGCCGGTGCAAACTTAGATATTACCTTGTAATAGTAACAGTGACATCATCACTGTGCTGTACACAGCCTGTGCAGTGAACAGAGCTGTGGGAGGGGCCCAGCAGGCTCCACCCACTACAGGCTGCCTGCAGAAAACTACAGGAGGGGGCGGAGACAAGACCAGTCACCCTACACAAGGGGAGAGAGCAGAGATGTGGGAGGGGTCCAGCAGGCTCCACCCTTACAGGCTGCCTGCAGAAAACTACAGGAGGGGGCGGAGACAAGACCAGTCACCCTGCACAAGGAAAGAGAGCAGCAGTGAGCGGTCTTCATTACAGGAAGGAGAAGTCTCACACTGGATTACTGCACAGATCTGGAAGAAATACACAAAGATCACCGAGATTCAAGAAGAATGGACATGACCGATGGATTTAGACAACATTGGCTTATCATGGCACTACCTGCCTAAAGTTTGCATGTTCTCCCTGTGCCTGCGTGGGTTTTCCTCCGGGTACTCTGGGTTCCTCCCACACTCCAAAGACATGTCGGCAGGTTAATTGGCTCCTGCCCTGGTATGAGTGTAAGCTCCTTTAGGGAAGGGAATGATGTGAATCTACAATATATATGTAAAGCACTGCGTAAATTGACAGCACTATAGAAGTACCTGTAATAAATAAATAAATCCCAGAGTTCAGCTTTAAGAATAATTGGAATATCAGCAAGACCTCACTCTGTCGACCTGATTTACTGCAGAAAATTATTCAAACGGAACGCAATTATTTTTCCCCTCTCCCCCTTTGCGAACAGCGGGCAGCATGGGAAATGTATATTATATATCCAACATATACTTAACGACTCTGTGGGGAGACGGTTCCCCATCCGCCGGCGGTATCTGGAGCATCGCTGACTTTCCACGTATATAAGTGCTTTGAGCGACCCAACCTAGATTTCAGAGACAGAAATTGATGGCATAGACGCCGAGCCGGGGACAAGCGCATCAACAAAGTCATAGGAGGGGGCGATATTTTGGAGAGTGGGTGCCATATGAAAGACATATGGGGTAATTTATATGCAGAAAAATTAGACCAGGTTTCTAGGGCAAATGATGGAAAATTTAAACAAAGTTGTGCAAGTGGCTTAAAGCCAAATGCACATGTTGTATATACAACACATATATATATAATTAGACACTGTATATAGGTCTATATATATATGAATGATAACACAAAAACATTTCTTTCACTCATGGTTAGTGTTTGGTTGAAGCCATTTATTATCAATCAACTGTGTTTACTCTTTTTATATCATAATCACAACAGAAACTACCCAAATGACCCTGATCAAAAGTTTGCATACCCCCGTTCTTAATACCGTGTATTGCCCCCTTTAACATCAATGACAGCTTGAAGTATTTTGTGGTATTTTTGGATGAGGCTCTTTATCTTCTCAGATGGTAAAGCTGCCCATTCCTCTCGGCAAAAAGCCTCCAGTTCCTGTAAATTCTTGGGCTGTCTTGCATGAACGGCACGTTTGAGATCTCCCCAGAGTGGCTCAATGATATTGAGGTCAGGAGACTGAGATGGCCAATCCAGAACCTTCACTTTATTCTGCTGTAGCCAATGACAGGTCGACTTGGCCTTGTGTTTTGGATCATTGTCATGTTGGAATGTCCAAGTACGTCCCATGTGCAGCTTCCTGGCTGATGAATGCAAATGTTCCTCCAGTATTTGATAACATACTGCATTCATCTTGCCATCAATTTTGACCATATTTCCTGTGACTTTGTAGCTCACACATCCCCAAAACATCAGCAATCCACCTCCGTGTTTCACAGTAGGAATGGTGGACCTTTCATCATAGGCCTTATTGACTCCTCTCCGAATGTAGCATTTATGGTTATGGCCAAAAAGCTAGATTTTGGTCTCATCACTCCAAATGACTTTGCGCCAGAAGGTTTGAGGCTTGTCTCTGTGCTGTTTGGCATATAGTAAGTGGATACTTTGTGGCATTTGCGTAGTAATGGCTTTCTTCTGGCGACTCGACCATGCAGCCCATCTTTCTTCAAGTGCCTCCTTATTGTGCATCTTGATACAGCCACACCACATGTTTTCAAAGAGTCCTGTATTTCACCTGAAGTTATTTGTGGGATTTTCTTTGCATCCCGAACAATTTTCCTGGCAGTTGTGGCTGAAATTTTAGTTGGTCTACCTGACCGTGGTTTGGTTTCAACAGAACCCCTCATTTTCCACTTCTTGATTAGAGTTTGAACACTGCTGATTGGCATTCTCAATTTCTTGGATATCTTTTTATATCCCTTTCCTGTTTTATACAGTTCAGCTACCTTTTCCCGCAGATCCTTGGACAATTATTTTGCTTTCCCCATGACTCAGAATCCAGAAACGTCAGTGCAACATTGGATGAAAGATGCAAGGGTCTGTCAGGAGTCCAGAAACTCATTGACCTTTTATACACACACACAAATTATAAGCAAACAGATCACAGGTGAGGATGGTTACATTTAACGTCCCTGGCGGTATGATTATTTCGGATTTTAGGTGCTGAAAGCGGTACAATTATTTTGCATGGAAATTTGGCGTTTTATATTGTAGGTCTGTAAATCTTAACAATAACACACTTAAATATGTCCAAACCAGAGTCTAGTAGATATCCCGGGTATGATAAAGTTTGAAACACAAAAACATAAATTATAATATAATAAATAAAAATAAATAATTTTAAAAAATTAAAAAAAAATAGTAATAAAATGAATTTCCACACAATTCACTATCGCTCAATTCTGCAAGTGTTCTAATTTACTATCGCTGTTTTCTAGCTGGTCTAAAGCCACTTTTGACGTAAAGGGACACTTTTTGGTTGCTATGGACAATCTCCAGTTTCCAGGCAGAAAGAACAGTATATATCATGTAAAACTGCATGCAGGGCATAGGACAAAGCACTGGGGACAAAAGGGATGTGAAATCATTTCATACAGTACTGTAATCTGTAAGATTACAGTACTGTATGTGTTATGATTTTTACTTTTTTTTTAATTTGCCGCCAGGCTCCGCCCCGTGCGTCGCGCCGCTCGCAGGGAACGAAGCCTGGCACAGAGAGGCTTCGGAGGAGGACGGAGCCCTCGGACACTGCGGGGGACATCGCAGGATCCCGGGGACAAGGTAAGTAATGCCGCCCCAGGATCCTGCAATGCGATCCCGAGTGTGGCTCGGGGTTACCGCTAATGGGACTGAATTTTAACCCCGAGCCACACTCGGGAAAACCGCCAGGGAGGCTACTAGCCATTCAAACCCCTTTGTGTCAACTTGTGTGCATGTTATCAGGTCAAAATCACCAGGGTATGTAAACTTTTGATCAGGGTCATTTGGGTAGTTTCTGTTGTAATTATAATTTAAAAAGAGTAAACACAGTTGATTGATAATAAATTGCTTCAGCCAAACACTAACCATGAGTGAAAGAAAAGTTTTTGTGTTATCATTCACATTCTCTGAAAAAAGGCCAAGAAATCATAAATTCTGTAAACTTATGAGGATAGATAGATAGATAGATAGATAGATAGATAGATAGATAGATAGATAGATAGATAGATAGATAGATAGATAGATAGATAGATAAAATAATGATTTGATCCCCTGCAGATTGCGTAAGTTTGCCTACTTACAAAGAAATGAAGGGTCTATAATTTTGGTGGAGAAACCCTTGTTGGCAAGCACAGAGGTCAGACGTTTCTTGTAGTTGGTGACCAGGTTTGCACACATCTCAGGAGGGATTTTGGTCCACTCTTCTTTACAGATCTTCTCTAAATCCTTAGGGTTTCTTGGCTGTCTCTTGGCAACTTGAAGTTTCAGTTCCCTCCATACATTTTCTATAGGATTAAGGTCTGGAGACTGGCTAGGCCACTCCATGACCTTAACCATTTCCCGACCGCCGGCCGTCGTTATACGGCACCAATATGGCACTCCTGCGCGAATCGCCATAGCTGTACGGCGGCTCACGCAGGCGCTGTTGTGGACGAGCGCGTGCCGCCGGCGGCACACGCTCGCTCCCGCTGCGGGAGTGTGCAAACATCAATGAACGAAAGACAAAATGGGATTTTTGACTTACCATGAAATCCATTTCTCTGAGTTCATTGACAGACACAGCTCCCACCCCCTCTAAGGAGTTTTGATGCTTCTGACACTGCTTGTTACTAAAACCCTATGGTTTTGAATAATGGAGCGCTATGTCTGTCAATGAACGAAAGAGAAATTTTTTTTTTTGGATATGCATTATAGCAAAAAGTAAGAAAAAAAAATTTTTTTTCAAAAATTGTCGCTAGATTTGTTTGTTTATAGTGCAAAAAATAAAAACCGCAGAGGTGATCAAATACCACCAAAAGAAAGCTCTTTTTGTGGGGAAAAAAGCACCACAAATTTGTTTGGGTACAACGTCGCACGACCGCGCAATCGTCAGTTAAAGCGACGCAGTGCCGTATCGCAAAAAATGGCCTGGTCCTTAAGTGGTTAAGTGAAGTCACTATGAGATATTGAGAGGAAATTGGCTCCTATCTGAGCACAGGTCCTCCAATTCAGGTCATGAAAAACTGCAGCAATAAACTCTCAGAGACAAAACATAGGAGTGAGATTAGAAGAGAGCGACAAAAGGCTTCAGACAAGGGATATATGTACTGATCAGCCTGTAAAGCCTAAAACAACAAGGAGCAGATTATCAACCAGTGCAGACAAACGCTACACTACAGTATATGGTCTCCCCCCAGCGTGATATTTGCTGATCCATGGGTCACTGGGTTTAAAAATCTTAAAACACAATCCTAGTCAGGGATTAAAATGACTGAGTTAAATGCTGATGCTATCTGTAAGATATTTGTTTCAAATGGAGAAAAGAGGAGCATTCAGCAACAAGAAAGAGGTGAGGGCAAGAAAAAAGTGAGGAAAGGGGATTGCAGTGTTTCATTATTACCCAAACCTTAAAAAGGCAAAAGGAGCCAAACCAAATGATGAAAGAGTCCAAGTTGCTGTAATGATTCCTAGTATGTTTACATAAAACATTCAATGCATTTCGGTGGCCAATGATTTTATACAATGCCCTTCATCGAGGCTTGGAAATGTTATAAGGACTTAAAGCCTAACTCTAGGTCTGTTTTGACTTTAACCGCTTCCGGACCGCCCCACGTACTTTTACTGCGGAAGGGCAGTCCGTCAGCAGTAAAATCATGTACAGGTACGTCGCAACTTCTTCCAGGCCCGGGGCGCGCACTGCCGGCGAACCTGTTCCTGTGGCGGGTCCGGCACCCCGGTGATCTCTCCCGAGAGAGGCAGAGCAACAATCTGCCTATGTATACAAGGCAGATCGCTGTTCTGGCAGAAGGGAAGATGAAGATCTTGTGTTTCTGCTGAGCAGGAACACAGATCTCTCTCTTCCCCCTAGTCAAAGCACCTCCCCAACAGTTAGCAAGCACTCCCTAGGAGCACATTTAACCCTTTGATCGCCCCCTGATGTTAACCCCTTCCCTGCCAGTGTCATTAGTACAGTGACAGTACATTTGTTTAGCAATAATCACTGTATCGGTGTCATTGGTCCCCCAAAAAAGTGTCACTAATGTCGCGTACACACGGGCGGACTTTTCGACTGGACTGGTCCGACGGACCGAATCCGGCGGGCAATGCGACCGTGTGTGGGCCCCATCGCACCTGCAGCGGACTTTTTCGGTCGAAAATCTGACGGACTTTAGGTTTGGAGCATGTTTTAAATTTGTCCGACCGACTCGAGTCCAGTCGAAATATCCGCTCGTCTGTATGCTAGTCCGATGGACGAAAACCCACGCTAGGGCAGCTATTCGCTACTGGCTATCAACTTCCTTATTTTATTCCGGTCGAACGTCATCACGTTCGAATCCGTCGGACTTTGGTGTGATCGTATGTAGGCAAGTCCGTTCTTTCAAAAGTCCATCGGAAGTCCGTCAAAAGTCCGTCGGATCAGTCCGGTCGAAAAGTCCGCCCGTGTGTACGCGCCATTAGTGTCAGATTTGTCCGCCGCAATGTTGCAGTCTTGCTAAAAACCGCTGATCGCTGGCATTACTAATAAAAATTTGAATAAAAATGGCATAAAAATATCTTATAGTTTGTAGACACAATAAATTTTGCGCAAACCAATGAATATACGCTTATTGGGATTTTTTTTAACCAAAAACATGTAGCAGAATACATATTGGCCTAAATTGATGAAAAAATTAGATTTTTTACTTCTTTTTTATTGGATGTGTTTTATAGATGAAAGTAACCCCTACCCTCTCTAACCAATTCCCATTCCTACCCCTTCCCCTCCCACCCGAGTTCACAATGTTTACTGTACTTATTATTATCTGCATATGTACGTATGTATCCTTTACAAGCACCTCAGTATAGTATTGAAATCATAATCGAACATTCTTATATACTTTGTAATTGTGAAATTGTTGATTTATTTGGTTTGTTTTGCTTAAACATCAATAAAAATTATTGAAACATAAAATGTTCCAACATGCTACAATACATGAGCTACAGGTATAATTATCTTTAGCAGGCATTTCCGAAGACCTGAAAATTCCCTGGGAAAATCCTTGGGTTCCCTGGGAGTAAAATAGTTGAGAAAGGCTGGGTTAGAACTCGGAGAAGAATAATTACACCAGGGGTGATGTAATCTATGCAACAAAACATTCTCTTCTTTTCAGACTGTGGACAGAGACTGTAATCCCAGGAGAAACACTACTTTAGCATATTTCCAGGTTTGCCATTGGGGTTTCCTCATTGAGCCATTCTGTACATTTCTTGCTCTCCAGGTATAGGGCCACCACTGGAATAATGCGACTCAGACCGCTTCAGCTGGAGTGGGTGGTAGTTGGGTAAAGGTGGGCCAACCCCTCTGGTGGTGGTGACAGGACCCCTGTCTGGGTCACGTTGCGGGAAATCAGCGTCCCTTGTATTTGGGTCAGGTGTATGGCACAGCCCCTGACAAACCTAACCTGGAACCACAGAACTGGGGCCCTAACAATTGAGTCCATGGGGTGAAAACCAGGGCTCAGGGAAATGGACCCTTGGTGAAGGAACTAGTTTAGTTACAAGCGGGGATGATGCAATCTATGCAGAAGAACATCCGCCTACTTCCTAAAAGAGATCAGACTTTGGGTGGAGATTAAAATCCCAGGGCAAACCCTATGTTAGCAGCCATTGAGGTTTCCCATCTTCCAGGTTACCATTGACCTGGCGACTCTGTCACCAGGGCGTTAGCGGAGAAAGATAGGACGTGGCCCGGAAAGCATAACAATTGTGATTCAGCCTACATTGCATTCTTTGATGTAATGGCATGGCTATATTTACATGTGTTATTGCAACAACAAAAGGAAACAGAAAAGCAACATTCGCCCACTTGAAAAATTACAATGCCCTGTTCCATAGCTGTGTCATAGCTGAGGTGGGAAGGCTCATGTAATGATATTTCAACAAATAAGTGTGATTTCTCTGTTCCATCTGAGGTACGGCACAAGGTGGGAGCTCTACTATGCAGACCTGTTCATTTTCCCGAGCAGAGGGAGTAATTATCCAAGTGAAGGATATTGTTAAGCACTTTACTTTGAGAAAAGCTCTACCAAACAATAATTACACATTCCTAGAGTATCTTCAAGTAATTGTTTCATGTGGGGAAAACATTGCTCCCCCCCAACGAGGAGCAATACAAGCCTGCAATACAACATTGACATGAAAAGAGTCAACTACTGCTTTGGCTGTGGCACTGAAATAGGTGGGTGTTAAAAAAAAAAATTCTGCCCTGGATGTCAAATATATATGGACATCACATTCCTTATCCTTTTATTTAAAACTTTCCACAAGTCACTCGAAGGCAGGTCCAGTCTACTTTCATCATTGCAGGTGGCGCTCAACTGCAGCGGCATTGCAGAGGGAGAGGAAGTCAAGCGGAACATTGTTCCTCCATGGTTTTCTGGGTCACTGGGGAAGCTATTGGGCTGAATTCTACCACCCCATGTGACTCTGGTGGTCATCTTGGGTCAGGCAGAGTCTTTTTAAGACCCTGTCCCCCGGACTTGGCGTGCGTTTCTCGTGTGAGTAGTGTAGGGACAGGTCACCCATCTGTCAGGGACAGTGATTAGCAGTAGGGAGAGGTCCCAGATATGTAGGGTAAGGATAGGGACACACCATCCTTCCTGGAGACCTCCTCATTTGGGTACGGACCGGTAAGGCCGCATTCTGCCCCTCAAGACAGATTCTGTCAGCACATCTGAGAACTGCTCTACTACACATCGCTGTTACATCCTGAGAGTGTTCCCAGTTGGGTGTCTTCCCGCCAGGCTTGTTGTGAATAGCTGGACTTTAACTTTAATACAAGTTCTGTTTTCTGCAACTGGACGCTGAGTGTTTACTGCCATCACACCACGCTGCACCTCCCTACACATTACGTGATCTAGAGTTCCACAAGACCTAAAAGAGATTTCAAGGGTTCCTCAGGGGTAAAAAGACAGAGAAAGGCTGGGTTAGGCAGAGAACCCAGAGAAGAATGATGACATCATATAGGACCCCTTACTGTCCATGCTGGGTTAGTGGTACAGCCTAGCCTTTTCCCATTAGTGGTCTTCATCTTCTTCCTTGAGTTGGGTATAAAATAGAAGAAGTGGAGCCCAGAGAGTCCTTGGTAAGATTTAGAGAGAATTAGGATTGAGAAGAATGATTTAAACCCCCATGGAAGCTACAAGAGCTACACCTAATCTAAAATATATACTGACCTTTCATGGGGGGGGGGGGGGAGTCATTTTTTCCTTTCCTCCTAATGGGTTTTCCAGGAAGCTGGAGAACTCTTTTAGAGGGCATCCTGTAGGTGGGTATAGCTCTAAATGGGACAAGCTATACATGATGTAGCCATGCTGTGATGGACTATTGCTAACTATACTGAACTGAAGTGTTAATGACCATAGTGAAATGAACTATTTTGATGCACGTTGCAGATCTAAAAAGTTCCAGAAGAAGCAGGCCAAATCTTCAGTGTTATTCCAGTGGTGGGAGTGGTTACCTATACTTGGGGAACAAGAATTAAGTGTACAGACTGGCTCAGTGGGGGTCAGGCAGTGGTTGGGTGAAGAACGGCTGGCTCGCCAAGCACTGGTGACAGGTTTCCTGTTGGGATGACCTGTCGGGAAACTCATGTCCCTCAACTAACCCAACTTGGATCCACAAGACCAGGGCCCCAACCATTCAGGCCACAGAGTGAGAACCAGAGCTCAGGTAAAAGGTTTTTAACTTTCCAACTGCAATGATTCATTGTAGACCCCTGGCATGGGAAATGGCTTATCAACTACCTCTTTGGGGTGGTTGCTACAACCTGGGATGATGTACTCTATGCAGCAAAACATCCTCCAACTTCCTAAAAGATATCAGACCGTGGGTGGAGACTGGGATTTCAGACCAAACACTACCCTAATAGCCATTAGGGTTCCATGATTTTCAGGTTACTGCTGACCTGGTAATTCTGTCACTAGGGTATTAGCAGAAGGATAGGACTTTCCGCAGCCTGAAAAGCATTACAATTGTGATTCAGCCTAGAATACATCCTTTGTTGTAAAGGTATGGCTATATTTACATGCATTATTGTAACAATAAGAAACACAAAACCAACCATCACCCACTGAAAGCATTACAATGCCCTCATCTGCAGCATTGTCATAGCTGAGGTGGGAAGGCTTGTGTAATGATATTCTAACAAATATGTGTGATTTCTCCATTCAATCGGGGGTATGACATGAGTTGCAAACTCTACTATGCAGACCTGTTCATTTTCCCGAGCAGAGGGAGTAATTATCCAAGTGAAGGATATTGCTACCCATTTTACTTTGCGTAGAGATCTACCAAACAATAATTACACATTCCTGGAGTGTCTTCAAGCAATTCTTTCATGTGGGGAAAACAGTGTTCCCCTTAGTGAAGAGCAATACAAGCCTGCAATACAACATTGACCTAGAAAGGGGGTCAACTACTAACTTAACCCTGTCACTAGATCATTTATTTTATTTTTCCCATAAGATTAAATATGCATTTAATTATTTTATGCATGTCAAAGCATGCCTGTAAAAGTCTCTCTTGTGTAGACATCCAAAATCCCTGAGACTGCCGCCATCTTGGATGTGATGTTGGCAGCCCCACCAGACTCAAAGCTCTTACTCAAGTGAAAGTAACTCCTCTCCTGGCAGCTACATAAAAGGCTATGTAAGGAGGTGTCGGGAGGGCCAGAGGAGCTGAGACATCATAGAGAAAGCATAGACAGAACCCCCCCAGAAGAGGAGGCAGCTAAGACTATCCACTTGCTGACCAGGACTTTTTTGTGGAACATTTCCTATCGGACCTACTACAGCACGTTCTAGCATGGCATCGCTATATAGACGACATTTTAATTTTTTGGACTGGTACAAGGGATGAACTCTCATGGCTGATGAACTTACTGGCTATTAATAACTATAACTTGAAGTTTACGATGGAGTGTAGTCAATCAAGGATTAATTTCCTTGATTTACAAATTCACGCTGATGTTGAGGGAACCCTTCACTCTTCACTCTATCGCAAGCCCTCTGCTGGCAACACGATTTTGCATGCCAGCAGTGCACATCCACGCCCACTGCTGGACAGCATTCCCTATAGTCAGATTTTATGACTTTGAAGAAACTGTACACTAGATGCAGACTTTCACCATGCAGCCAATGATTTGTATTCTAGACTATATCAAAGAGGATACAGTAGATCAGTTTTGAAAAAAAAGCATTAAACAAAGTAGTTAAATTAAATAGAAAAGACCTTATCCATTCAAAAAGATCCCCAGTTGTTGACCAATCGGTTCGAATCATTACTCAATTTTCTCAACAACATACTCAGATGAAAGGCATTCTAACCAAAGACTGGCCCTTTCTCACTGCAGACAGCACTATTAAGAAATACATCAAACCTTACCCCGCGGGTTACGTATCGACAGGCTCGTTCCACCAAGGACCGCCTGGTAACTAGCCACCATATGCCCAGAAATATTGATAATTCCATATCTTGAGGTACATTCCCATGTGGGAGATGTGACATATGTTCCTTTATCTCTAACTCCAGAGATGTTATCCTTCCCAACGGTCATGTTTACACAGTTAAACACAGAGTTACGTGCAAAACCGTGGGAGTTGTCTATTTCTGTCAATGCAGATGTTTTTACATCGGAAAGAGGAAACGCCCCTTTTTTAAGCGAATCAGGGACCACATTATGCCTTTATTTAAATGATTAACTACTACTGCTTTAAATAGACACATTGGTTGCCAACATGACTTGGACCCTAGCATTGTTCGTCTTGCCGCACTTGAACATGTACCGTTACATGAACGGGGCGGAGGAATTGATACAACCTTGTTGCAGTTAGAAACTGGATACACACCTTAGATGCCATGAAATGCTCAGATTTAAATGAATATATCAGTTCCAAGTCCTTTTTATAGCCCTGCTATCGTTTATATAAATTATTATATGTATTAAGTTTTCTTTATGCTTATATATATCTTGATATATTTCTTTAAACCCATCAATGTTTTGTGCCTCCGCTCGACATGACTCGGTTCTTGTTCTAGGCCCCATGGCCTATATTCAATATCATTGGCCCACAAAAATCTCCCCCCCCCCCTCCAACTCTTGGTTTGGCTATTCACTGTCCTTCGTTTAGGATCCCTTGACCATTCTTCGGATCCTCCTATACAGTTTTCAGGTCTAATGTCATCAATTAGATTGCTGTTATTTTATTTACATTTTTCAATCGTTATGGATATGTCTGTATTAACCACTTCAGCCCCGGAAGATTTTACCCCCTTCCTGACCAGAGCGTTTGTTGCGATTCGGCACTGCTTCTCTTTAACTGACAATTGCGCTGTCGTGCGACGTGGCTCCCAAACAAAATTGACGTCCTTTTTTTCCCACAAATAGAGCTTTCTTTTGGTGGTATTTGATCACCTCTGCAGGTTTTATTTTTTGCGCTATAAACAAAAAAATAGCAACAATTTTGAAAAAAAACGCATTATTTTTTACTTTTTGCTATAATAAATATCCCCAAAAATATTTAAAAAAACATTTTTTTCCCCTCAGTTTAGGCCAATACGTATTCTTTTACATATTTTTGGTAAAAAAAAAAATAAGCGTTTATTGATTGGTTTGCGCAAAATTTATAGCATTTACAAAATAGGGGATAGTTTTATGGCATTTTTATTATTAATTTTTTTTACTAGTAATGGCGGCGATCAGCGATTTTTATCATGACTGCGACATTATGGCGGACACATCGGACATTTTTGACACATTTTTGGGACCATTGTCATTTATACAGCAATCAGTGCTATACAAATGCATTGATTCCTGTGTAAATGAGACTGGCAGTGAAGGGGTTAACCACTAGGGGGCTAGGGAGGGGTTAAGTATGTCCTGGGGAGTGTTACTAACTGTGGTGGGGCGTGGCTACGTGTGACACATCACTGATCTCTCCTCCCGATCACAGGGAGCAGAGATCAGTGACACTGTCACCAGGCAGAACGGGGAGAGGCTTGTTTACAATAGCATCTCCCCGTTCGTCCTGTCCGTGCCATTCTGCCGACGTACATCGGCGTGCGCCGGTCGGGAACCGCGTAAAATAAATTGTAATTGTTATTTCATTTTTTAATTTTTTTTTGTGGTGAATTTACATAATATTAGTTCTCTTATTTTGCATTATTGTCTATTTCAAATCTTTTTTGTATTATTGCTTATTCTATACTCTATACATGCTGCGTGAATTGAGGGTATGGCTTGGCATGAGTGGGATGGGTCATGCCTGCATGTGCGCTCTACATTTCACTTGCTTGTCCCACCATTTTACCCCCCCCTTTGTCCACTTCTATTTCTATCCCCCTGCTTTTCCTCATCCCTTCCTCCATTTTGTCCTTGGTACGCATGGGGCTCGCCCTCATTGGGTGGTTAATTCGATCATCACCCGTGGCTGTATGGACACCCAAGGGCCTTCTGTCCGCTGACACTGGCCCGCCCCTCGGCCATCCATCGCCCCCTATCTCCTTCTGGGACCATCTGCCTACGTTTACATCGGCCTCCATTGGTGCCTGTTCTATCCCTGTATTTCACCTTATTGGATAGTGCCCTATGTCTCCACCCACGTCTTTTCGTGCTGCGCTGACTGGGTCAGGTGACGACGTGCTCAACGTCATGCTTGGCATTCTTAGCATTGTAGGCTTTTGTATGTGGATATTGCGCAGGCGCGTTGGCCGCTTTTCGTCCGCTCCCGGTCGGTGACATCACACGCCGACCGGGTGGGGGGTATAAAGGCTGACCGAGCCAGTGGCATAGTGCTGGTTCTACAGGGGTGCTGCGTTTTTCGATTCTTTTATACAAGGTCAGTATTTAGGCCCATATATCTTCCTTATTCAGGCTATGTTACGTCATTTTGTGTGGTTCTTTTCATATTCCTCCCTTTCCCTTCTTTGCTGCAGGATTTTTTGGTTGGATATCACTGGAGTGTCTTGGCTCTCTGCCCAGGCACTCTTTTGCTTCCTGTTCATTTGAGCTGTTTTTTGAAGCCTAAATACGTTCATTTTCTTGATGGGTAAGCTATAGCTACTGCTTACTTTGATATCCCCTTTTTGGTTTCACCTGATTCATCTTTGATAATTTATCCCGTATTAGTAGCTTATTTATTCATTACTTTCTATCTTCTGTTTTATATTGTAGCTGTTCTATCTCAGTCTCATCAACAATAATTAGGCTTTCCTTGACTGATTGGACTACTTTTGGTCTACTCAGCGGCCCTGTTTTAAATCCTTTCTAGATTTAATCTTGGTGCGTATTGAGGCCATGTTGGCCCTCTATATTGGGACAAATATCGGCTCTTAGAGAGCTATTTGTCTCTATTTCATTTTCTTTTATTTCATTTTAGTTTTTAGTGGTCGCTTCTTGCCCCCTGCAGACACACTACGGTGGTGGTGGGTCGTCACCCTCTGGGCGGACCCTGTGCCGACTTTGACAGCTGGGCATTTTGGGGTAGGTATAGGGTCTTTTGGGGTACTGGGGTGTTGATCCCCACCTCTGTGTGGGAGGGGTGGTTTTGTAGTACCCTGTCATTCTAAATCTCAATATCACGCACCATGTCTCTACTGTGTTAAATTGTATTATCCAACTTTTGTTATATTTTCTCTCTCTATAGAGTTACTGCCTTATACTGGTCACGTCCTATTCCCCTGAGGAAGCCAATGTCTTGGCAAAACATGTAGGGAAAGACCTGACCCGCAATCATACACAGGCCTACACTATTCTGGCCAATAGTAAACTATATGTGCTCCCTTTTTAATGTTTAAATTTGAATAGGAATTTATGTGTGCATTACCTGTTTTTATTTTATGTAATAAAACTTACTATTTTAATCATTTTTGTTTGAGTTATGTTGGCACCACAATAATCCCCCTCCTCCCTACTTTCCTTCATTTACAATTACTGGGATGAGGTGCCTTATCTAATACGGACCTATCCGCCACTTTCTCCAACACATTCCTGGAGTGTCTTCAAGCAATTGTTTCATGTGAGGAAAATAGTGTTCCCCTTAGTGAAGAGCAATACAAGCCTGCCATACAACATTGACCTAGAAAGGGGGTCAACTACTCACTCAACCCTGTCACTAGATCATTTTTTTAATTTTCCCATAAGATTAAATATGCATTTAATTATTTTATGCATGTCAAAGCATGCCTGTAAAAGTCTCTCTTGTGTAGACATCCAAAATCCCAGAGACTGCCGCCATCTTGGATGTGATGTTGGCAGCCCCACCAGACTCAAAGCTCTTACTCAAGTGACAGAAACTCCTCTCCTGGCAGCTACATAAAAGGCTATGTAAGGAGGTGTCGGGAGGGCCAGAGGAGCTGAGACATCATAGAGAAAGCATAGACAGAAACCCCCCCAGAAGAGGAGACAGCTAAGACTATCCACTTGCTGACCAGGCATTTTTTTTGTGGAACATTTTGTTTACAAGTTTAAATTAGTATTTTTTGCTAGAAAATTACTTAAAACCCCCAAACATTATATTTATGCACTCTTTTGAATAAAAAAAAAAAAAAAAAAAAACACTAGTTAGTAAGTTAGCCCAATATTTTTTGTATAATGTGAAAGATGATGTTACGCCAAGTAAATAGATATCTAACATGTCACGCTTTAAAATTGTGCACGCTCGTGGAATGGCGACAAACTAAACGCTTAAAAATCTCCATAGGTGTTGCTTTAAACATTTTTACAGGTTACCTGTTTAGAGTTAAAGAGAAGTTCTGGCACAAGAATTATTGCTGTTGCTCTAACGATTGCGGCAATACCTCACATGTGTGGTTTGAACATCGTTTACATATGCGGTAGCGACTTGCATGTGCGTTCGCTTCTGCACATGAGCATGGACGGATTGGGCACTTTTTTTTCCCCTTATTTATTTTACTTTTTATTTTTACACTGTCCATTTATTTATTAATTTATTTATTTATTTGTGTTGATCATCCCTTGTAAACCTTGTAAACATCCCTTGTAAAAGAAATTAGAAATTATTGAGTGATCTTGGGTCAAAAAGACCCAAGATCTCTCATTAACCCTTAACTTTTTCGGATCCGCGATGTAGCCGTCATTCGGTGTCATTCATCACCTACTTTGCCAGGAGTACGTCTATTGACATCCTTCCGTGTCCGAGCAGCCTGCGCGCCCCTGCAGGGCGCGCACGGCACGCTCTGTGATCAGCGAGTCTATGAGACTCGGCTCATCACAGATTGGAGTAAGGGGTCAATCCCGACCCCTTACCACTTGATCAGCTTTCAGCCAATGACAGCTGATCATGTGATGTAAACAGAGCCAGTAATCGGGTATTTTTTCTCCTCACGCTGACAGCGTGAGGAGAAAAAAAAAAGCCGATTACCGTCAGCTGTGACAGGGACATCAGTCCCGATCAAGGAGAGCTGCTGCCAGCTCATCTGTGCCCACCTGTGCCACCTGCCACCTAGCAGTACACAACAGTGCCACCTACCAGTGCCCACCAGTGCCACCTACCAGTGCCCACAGTGCCACCCATCAGTGGCCACAGTGTCACCTATCAGTGTCACCAATCAGTGCCTCATCAACAGTGCTGCCCATCAGTGTCACCTACCAGTGCCCATCAGTGCCACCTAACAGTGCCCATCAGTGCCACCCATCAGGGCCCATCAGTGCCATCTTATCAGTAGCCATCAGTGCTGCCTTATTGGTGCCCATCAGTACCGCCCTATCTGTCCCCATCTGTCCCCGTCAGTGCCGCCTTATCTGTGCCTATCAGTGCCGCCTTATCTGTGCCTATCAGTGCCCATCAGTTCAGCCTATCAATGCCCACCAGTGCAGCCTATCATTAAATACCACCAAAAGAAAGCTCTATTTGTGTGAAAAAAATGATAAAAATTTCATTTGGGTACAATGTTGTATGACCGCGCAATCGTCATTCAAAGTGTGACAGCACTAAAAGCTGAAAATTGGTCTGGGCAGGAGGGGGGTTTAAGTAAGCAAGAGGTTAAAGGCAAAAGAAAAAAAAAGACATTTTGATTTTAGAAAATACTTCTGTTTGCCCGAGAACAGGAAGTGACGTCAAAGGTTGCTCTGGTCCTCCAAGGGCATATAGCCAAGTGGGTCACTTGACTTCCTTGCCTAGCCATCGGCCGCACCAGATCATTTCCGGGTTTACTGACGGCTCCGGTAAGCTTGGAAATGATGGGAGGGGTGGGGGGGGGGGCACCTCACCCGCCACCTAAAAAAGTGATCCCGTGGTGACTTCAGGAGAGAAAGTCCACTTTTATCTTGTAGATAATCGCCCCCAGTAAATAATGATACTGGGGTTATGGCAGCTAGCTGCTGCCATAAAACTGGTATTTACCATTAAATAATACTGTATATTTAGTGTGGACCGTTGGCAAGTGGCTATGACATGCATGGGGGAGGGAGGGGACTGTGCTAAAAAACTGACTCTTCTTTAAAGTGACTAAAAAGTTCAGAGGCACAATGTAGATATTAAAAACTGTTTATGAAGAGAAATACTATGCAAGTAAGATTTTCTATGCTGTAACTAGGGATGAGCTTCGAGTTCAAGTCGAACTCATGTTCGACTCGAACATTGGCTGTTCGCAAGTTCGCCGAACAGCGAACAATTTGGGGTGTTCGCGGCAAATTCAAATGCCGCGGAACACCCTTTAAAAGTCTATGGGAGAAATCAAAAGTGCTAATTTTAAAGGCTAATATACAAGTTATTGTCATAAAAAGTGTTTGGGGACCTGGGTCCTGCCCCAGGGGACATGGATCAATGCAAAAAAAAGTTTTAAAAATGGCCATTTTTTCAGGAGCAGTGATTTTAATAATGCTTAAAGTCAAACAATAAAAGTGTAATATCCCTTTAAATTTTGTACCTGGGGGGTGTCTATAGTATGCCTGTAAAGGGGCACATGTTTCCTGTGTTTAGAACAGTCTGACAGCAAAATTACATTTTGAAGGAAAAAACTCATTTAAAACTACCCGCGGCTATTGCATTGCCGACAATACACATAGAAGTTCATTGATAAAAACGGCATGGGAATTCCCCAAAGGGGAACCCCGAACCAAAATTAAAAAAAAAAAAAATGACGTGGGAGTCCCCCTAATTTCCATACCAGGCCCTTCAGGTCTGATATGGATATTAAGGGGAACCCCGGCCAAAATTTAAAAAAAAAAATGACGTGGGGTTCCCCCTAAATTCCATACCAGACCCTTCAGGTCTGGTATGGATTTTAAGGGGAACCCCGCGCCAAAAAAAAAAAAAAAAAAACGGCGTGGGGTCCCCCCATAGATCCATACCAGACCCTTATCCGAGCACGTAACCTGGCAGGCCGCACGAAAAGAGGGGGGGGACGAGAGTGCGCCCCCCCTCCTGAACCGTACCAGGCCACATGCCCTCAACATTGGGAGGGTGCTTTGGGGTAGCTCCCCAAAACACCTTGTCCCCATGTTGATGAGGACAAGGGCCTCATCCCCACAACCCTGGCCGGTGGTTGTGGGGGTCTGCGGGCGGGGGGCTTATCGGAATCTGGAAGCCCCCTTTAACAAGGGGACCCCCAGATCCCGGCCCCCCCCCTGTGTGAAATGGTAAGGGGGTACTTACCCCTACCATTTCACTAAAAAACTGTCAAAAGTGTTAAAAATGACACGAGACAGTTTTTGACAATTCCTTTATTTAAATACTTCTTCTTTCTTCTATCTTCCTTCATCTTCTGGTTCTTCTGGTTCTTCTGGCTCTTCTGGTTCTTCCTCCAGCGTTCTCATCCAGCATCTCCTCCGCGGCGTCTTCTATCTTCTTCTCCTTGGGCCGCTCCGCACCCATGGCATGGGGGAGGCTCCCGCTCTTCTCTTGTTCTTTTCTTCTCTTCTTCTCTTCTTCTCTTCTTCATTTTCTTCTCCGGGCCGCTCCGCACCCATGCTGGCATGGAGGGAGGCTCCCGCTGTGTGACGGCACTCCTCGTCTGACAGTTCTTAAATAACGGGGGGCGGGGCCACCCGGTGACCCCGCCCCCCTCTGACGCACGGGACATGACGGGACTTCCCTGTGGCATTCCCCGTGACGTCACAGGGAAGTCCCGTCAAGTCACAACAACAGCTCTAGATTGCTTGGGGCCCCTCTCAAGTCTTTCCCCGGTCTGCCGTTCCTCACATTGGAAGATATCTCAATCTCTTCTCTTCCAGAGACCACCAAATTCTGGCCTCCTCTCCCTCCAGGCTTTCCTTTCAGATCAGCCTGGCCCTGAATGACCAAAGACTGAGGTCGTTCTTCATTTGCACCACCACCACTGTCTACTGTAGTACATCAATACTTTGTATGTGTTCACATTTCTTCCACCAATGGGAATCCGTAGATTTGAGCCCTGTGTGCACCAAGCCATGGAGCCAGTAATATAATCGAAATTCAGCAAGTTCTCAGGTATGGTGGTTAACAGCTGGTTGTATCATGTTGGTTACTTATGTCAATAAAAAATTGTTGCGCTAATGTGAAATGACAAATAATTAAATTAATAACGGTAATCAGTCCATGAAAAGGTCCAAAGTGAATATTATGTGAAATGTCCCAAGTGGTCCTGTCTAAAGGATGCTATGTGACTAACCCAAAGTGCACCGATCACCGTGATAAGAAAAGGCTGTGCCCTTACCGGATGGCTAGACTCCACATTATAGGAGCCTAGTAAAGCTTGGATTCATACAATGGCGAAGGATTCATCCTCTGGATATTGACAGGATAATGTTGGTATCCACTCCACTGGCTACTCGCTATATCTCTCGCTCCCAGGTAAGGTGCAGAAAAAGAGAGGAAAAGATCGCCAACATAGCATAAAACCGTGATGGTTTATTGAAAAAAGCTCACAAGTCCAACAAATCGTGAATAAAATTCCTGGATAAAACAATCTGCAGATTGTGTAACAACTAGCGAGGTGTGAGAGAGAATAAACTCCACCCTACAAGTTTCGTCATAACTGACGTCTTCGGGGGGGGGGTGTCATCAGTTTCTTGTATCTCCAGCAGTAGGATCCCCTCACTATGGGAGGAATTTATCAAAACTGGAGCAGACAGAATCTGGAACCAATCAGCTTCTAACTTCAGCTTGTTCAGCTAACGTGGAACTAAACCCACCGATGTAACTGTTACAGCTACTAGCGTGCTTCTGTGCGCCCTCAACTGAACTGTAAAGCCATCAAACGGGTCGGTGTCACGGCTGGTGTCCAACTACCATGACCAATGCAAATCTCAAATGTAGTCCCTCCACTGATACCAATAGGGGTTAATTTACTAAAACCAGAGCGTGCAAACTTTAGTGCAGCTGTGCATGGTAGCCAATCAGCTTCTAACTTCAACTTGTTCAATTAAGCTTTGGCAAAAAAAAAAACTGGAAGCTGATTAATAACTATGCAGAGCTGCACTAGATTTTGCATTCTCCAGTTTTAGTAAATCATCCCCATTATGTAGCAGCAATTGTGGCAGTGGTTGAAACTGCCCCTGCTGTGGGAGAACTGCACAGCCCTCCATGTACCTGGGGCCTCTAGGCAGTGCCCAGGGTTGCCCATGCCTGATTGGAGATATGCTGCAGGAAACAGTGAGAAACTGAAGATATATTACATTAGGCTAATAGAGATCACTGCTATTATCTCTTTACATAGCAATGTTTCCACTACAGACTACTGGGGTGGTCCAAGGGCTATACAACAAGCACCAAAGGGCCACATGTGTGCAAGTTGGTCACCAGGGCTGTAGATTTATGATAATTTAAGACTGCGTATTCAGATTTTTGCAACAATTCAGCCCCTTATACATCTACTTCGTCTGACAACCCCCCCCCCTCATGGAATAGCATTAAGTCCGCACTCCTATACAAGACTGCTTTGACATTTACCTCCCAAAATGGCTTCCTGGGCCGTGTACGGGTGACAGGTCCTCTTGCTGTTCCAAGCTGCAGACTTTCCTAATGATCGCACCAACTCCTGATCTCTAGCAAAAAATGACTTTTTTATAAGAACATCGTTCCCCATCATCTGATACTCAAAATTTGTTTGGACTGCAATGAAAGGCCAACATTCCCCGCTCGGCTGGAAGCCGGCTTGGCGCATTTCGGCGCATGCCGCTCAATTTTCTATCGCTAAAGGGCAATAGAATCTGAGGGAGAATCTCACATTATGTTTCATTTACAGGCAGCACATTAAACCTGTCCAGGCCGTAGAAAAATGTATTTTCTATTTTCTCGCTGTAAAGCGGCAGGTGAAATAAATATTAGGCGACTGTTCAATGGTCGACAGATCTTGTGTTCGTTGGGTGATGCCAGCGGAGGTGCCAGGCGGCTCAGGAGGTCTCGGTAGGAGGAAATGAGATTGGTTTTATGGATTGTGCAAATTTAAGTCCCTCTATCACTTGTCTGCCGTCATTTCCCAGACGTTTTAAAGAGAAACAACACAATTTGCAGGTTGCAGCACAGAAAAATCAAGTAGCTAAAATGCTTACTTTGCTTTGTTAAATCGCCTTTTGTTTACTTGCAATGTGTTTTTGAACTTGCTGCTAGTAAATGTTACTTCTCCAGGAAGAAGCAATCACATCCAAGCCATAACCAGGGCTGCTGATGGAGGGTACAGGCAGTCTTTCTGTACTGGGCCCCATTGGTTTAGTAAGGGGGCCCCGGCCCCTGGTGCAGTGTGTCTCCTCAGTCTCCTATATATCTCCTGGTGCTGGGAGATGGAAGGTGCTCTCTCTGAGCTCAGCAAGTTCTTCTGGGGCAGGTGTAGGTGATGGGCGGGACCAGGGGTGTGGCCACCTACTCTCATCCTTACACAGGTAACTGCTGTACTCTGGTTGATGGGGAGAAGAGATTGCAGCTGGGGTTCCACTTTCATCTATGAGGTAAGAGGCTGACATTTGCCAAGTATTTTGCCTGCACTGCTGCTACACACTGCCCTGACCTGCCCACTACCCTGACTTGCCACTATTTACTGCCTACTGTCTTGATGTGCCACAACATACTGCTCACTGCCCTGACCTGCCATTACATACTGCCCAATGCCTTGATCTGCCACTCTATAGTGCCCAGTGCCCTGGCTTGCTACTACACACTACTCTGCCCTGACCTGCCACTACATATTGCCCACTGCCCTGACTTGCCACTCTATAGTGCTCAGTGTCCTGGCTTGCCACTACATACTGCTCACTGCCCTGACCTACTACTACATACTGCCCATGCCCTGACCTGCCATTGCATATTGCCCACTGCGTTGACCTGAAACGACATACTGCCCATTGCCCTGACCTGTCATTACATTCTGCCCACTGCCCTGGCCTGCCACTTCATACTACCCACTGCTCTGACTTGACACTACATACTGCCCACTGCCCTTGCTTGCCACTACATACTGCCCATTGCCCTGGCATGCCACTACCCATTGCCCTTACCTGCCATTACATGCTGCACAATGCCTTGATCTGCCACTACACACTGCCCTGACTTGCCACTTTATAGTGCCCAGTGCCCTGGCTTGCCACTACATACTGTTTACTACCTTGACCTGCCACTACATACTGCTCACTGCCCTGACCTGCCATTACATACTACCCAATGCCTTGATCTGCCACTCTATAGTGCCTAGTGCCCTGGCTTGGCACTATACACTACTCTACCCTGACCTGCCACTACATATTGCCCACTGTCCTTACTTGCCACTCTATAGTGCCCAATGTCCTGGCTTGCCACTACATACTGCTCACTGCCCTGGCATGCCACTACCCACTGCCCTTACCTGCCATTACATGCTGCACAATGCCTTGATCTGCCACTACACACTGCCCTGACTTGCCACTTTATAGTGCCCAGTGCCCTGGCTTGCCACTACATACTGCTCATTACCTTGACCTGCCACTACATACTGCTCACTGCCCTGACCTACCACTACATACTGCCCATGCCCGGACCTGCCATTGCATATTGCCCACTGCATTGACCTGAAACTACATACTGCCCATTGCCCTGACCTGTCAATAAATTCTGCTCACTGCCCTGGCCTGCCACTTCATACCGCCCACTGCCCTGACCTCGCACTACATACTGCCGACTGCCCTGGCCTGACACTACATACTGCCCTGGCCTGCCGCTACATACTGCCCACTGCCCTGACCTGCCACCACATATTGCCCACTGCCCTGGCCTGCCACTATCCACTGCCCTGGCCTGACACTACATACTGCCCACTGCCCTAACCTGACACTACATACTGCCCTGGCCTGCCACTACATACTGCCCACTGCATTGGCCTTACACACTGCTCAGTGCCCTGCTACTGCATAGTGTCCACTTACTTCCCTTCCACTGCCAGTACATGCAGCTCACAGTCTGCCTGTACAGCCACTAGGTACTGTAGATCAACGTGCACTTCTTTTCTACTACATATTGTTCACTGCCCTGCATTCTGTTCATTGAACTTTCTCTATGACACTACATGCTGCGGCCACGCATTGCACCAAGCATGGGGAGGGGGATCCTATCAGGTAGGCTGTATAATGGGGCCCTTGATTTCTTTAGGTGGTACTGGCCATAACTTTACATATTATGTAACCTTGCACAAAGATGACAAAAAGACTGATTGTGTTGGAAAGGGCAAGGCCACAGATTTATCAAATTCCAACACAGCAACATAACCAGTGTCAGTTACAGTTATACCATGAGCACCCTTGAACAGTAACCTGACATAGTTTATACAAACCTGTCCTTACCGTGAGTTAGACTAACCCAGGCTGGCCTTTCTCAACCTTTTAACCTCAGAAAAACCCTTGAACTAGTTCTCAGGTCTCAGGGAACCCCTGCTAAGATTAGGGGTCATTAGAAAAATGCCCTTCACATTGGTGGTCAGTAGGAAGAATGTCCCTATAATATTGGTGGTTGAAATTGTCCCTTTTCAGTTATGAAAAAAAAATTATTGTCCTGATAATGGACCCTGGAACTATGCAGGAACCATCAGATGAGAGGTCAATCAGTCAGAGCTCAAGAAAACCCCTAGCAACCTTCAGATGAACCGTAGGATTCCACAGAACCCTGACTGAGAATGGCCGGACTAACACAAACAATCCACCTGAGGGCATAGCTCTTTAGAAGAACCTTAACCAATGGGGAGGTTAAACCACCAGAAAAGCTTTAACGAACATCATCAAAATAGGGGATGGATGAGAGGGCAAGTATAAATTGTCCAACAAGGGATAAAGGTCTTCAGGTCAGAGATGCTTGCCTCAGCTTAGCCTTTACTGGAGTTCAGGCTCAACCCCTTCACCCCATACCCTGCTAGCCAAGCACAACTGGGCTACTTTAAAGCCTCATTCACAAGGGTTGGACCTGAACTCTAGTAAGCCTCTGTGAACAGGGCCTAAATGGTAACCCCACTTTCATGGAAAAAAAATCATACCAAATAAAAAAATATATATATTATAGCCTATAAAAATGCTACACAAGCCATATGGTCATTTAATAATACTACAAAAATTAACTTTCCATATGCCCATACTTCTGTTCCCCATATGAATTGTAACTTCTGACACATTTCTTTAGATGCTTATGCTCAATTATAAGCCATGGTAACTCATTATATGTGCTGATTTAATAACTGTTATCTTATTTAAGTTGTATTTTCATGTTTTATTCAACTTTGCTACAATAAACATAGGTTATATTTAACAAAAAAAAATTAATTTTCTGTAAAATGAAATGCAAGCAGGCTGCAGCTCTCACTATGGATAGTAGTGTTTAACAATTTGACGGAAAATTGTTGTGTAATTGTTGTGTAAAATAACCAAAATTTCATTTTCTAACATTTCTTTCAATTAATCAGCTTATAATAAAAAAAGAAAATTACACTTACACATTACGTAGAATGACATTCAACAATGTATCTGATGACAAGCCCACTTTAAAATAATTGGGTGATTTAGACACGCTGCGCTATGCACTGTTGACTATAATGAAGAAGTCTGAATTTTAATGGCAGGTTCACTTTAATTAGATATTTGACTACCATGGGTAAGAGTGGGCAGGAGACTGCCATGGGTAGGAGTAGGTAGGAGACTACCATGGATAGATGTTGGTAGAGACTACTATGGTTAGGAGTGGGTAGGAGACTACCATGACTAGGAGTGGGTAGGAGACTACCATGACTAGGAGATTACCATGGTTAGGAGTGGGTAGGAGACTAACATTGGTAGGAGTGGGTAGGAGACTACCATGGGTAGGAGTGGGTAGGAGACTACCATGGGTAGGAGTGGATAGGAAACTACTATGGGTAGGAGATTACTATGGATAGGAGTGGAGAGGAGACTACCATGGCTGGGAGTCGGTAGAAAACCACAATGAATAGAAGTGGGTAGGATACCACCATGGGTAGGAGTTGTTAGAATACTACGATGGGTAGGGATAGATAGGAAACTCCCATAGGTAGGAGTGGGAAGGAAACTACCATGGGTAGGGGACTACTATGGACAGGAGTGGAGAGGAGACTACCATGGCTGGGATTCGATAGAAGACCACCATGAATAGAAGTGGGTAGGAAGCCACCATGTGTAGGAGTTGGTAGAATAGTACGATGGGTAGGGATGGATAGGAAACTCCCATGGGTAGGAGTGGGAAGGAAACTACCATGGGTAGGAGACTACTATGGACAGGAGTGGAGAGGAGACTACCATGGCTGGGTAGAAGACTACCATGAGTAGGAGTGGGTAGGAGACCACCATGGGTAGGAGTTGGAAGAATACTACAATCAGCAGGAGTGGATAGGAAACTACCATGGGTAGGAGTATGAAGGAAACTACCATGGGTAGGAGACTACTATGGACAGGAGTGGAGAGGAGACAACCATGGCTGGGAGTGGGTAGGATACCACCATGTGTAGGAGATTACTATGGATAGAAGTGGAGAGGAGACTACCATGGCTGGGAGTCGGTAGAAGACCACCATGAATAGAAGTGGGTAGGAGGCCACCATGGGTAGGAGTTGGTAGAATACTACGATGGGTAGGGGTGGATAGGAAACTACCATGGGTAGGAGACTACCACAGATAGAATTGGGTAGGAGACTACTATGGGTAGGAAGGGGTGGGAGACTACCACGGGTAGGCGTGGGTAGGAAACTACTGTACCAAGGGTAGGAGACCATCACAGGTAGAAGTAGGTAGGAGACTACTATGGGTAGAAGAGGCCCAGCATCTATAAATATAACATTCCAAGTGCTGCAACCGTGCATTTAGGTTACATCAGCGGCAGTAAAAAGGTCAGTCGTGTTCAATACACAAAAGGCATTTCCAGAGTCACCACAATCCACTTCACTGCCAGCAACACATTACACCTCCACACTGTACGCATGACTGTCATCATCGAGACATGAAAACAGGAGAGAGCCTGCGGGGAGAAGGAGGGGCGACAGCCTTACAGGAAACCAGCGACAGATGTGACTGGATAGACTGGGGACTCTGGGACGCAAACACGCATAATTTGACAATCATTGTGCACAGCTAAGCTGGGAGCGGGCGTCCCCAATTAGTCCTTTGTAGATGTGAAAGAAAAGAAAACACAACTGCAGCAGCTCCCAATATTCAGGGACACTCCCAGCACCGAGAAAATCGACCCTGTCAAGATTTTTAAATTTCTATCAGCTTGTTACAGTCACTATCTCTGTGTTTTCTGAAGCTGAGCTCCAGGCACAAAAACCTTCATTTATATAAGTTCCTCAATAGCCACAAAGCATGTAAATCTACTTTGTGAGATATTACCTTGGAAATGTAACAGTGACATCATCATTGTACATTCCTGAGCAGAGCTGGGGGAGGGGCCCAGAAGGTTTTATACTGGAAATAAACTGTTAAAGTGGGCAATAAATAAAACCTGAAGAAATGATCATATATATATATATATATATATATATATATATATATATATATATACACACACACACACACAGTATATCTTTTCATGTGACAACACTGAAGAAATGACACTTTGCTACAATGTAAAGTAGTGAGTGTACAGCTTGTATAACAGTGTAAATTTGCTGTCCCCTCAAAATAACTCAACACACAGCCATTAATGTCTAAACCACTGGCAACAAAAGTGAGTACACCCCCAAGTGAAAATGTCCAAATTGGGTCCAATTAGCCATTTTCCCTCCCCGATGTCATGTGACTCGTTAGTGTTACAAGGTCTCAGGTGTGAATGGGGAGCAGGTGTGTTAAATTTGGTGTTATCGCTCTCACTCTCTCATACTGGTCACTGGAAGTTCAAAATGGCACCTCATGGCAAAGAACTCTCTGAGGATTTGAAAAAAAGAATTGTTGCTCTACATAAAGATGGCCTAGGCTATAAGAAGATTGCCAAGACCCTGAAACTGAGCTGCAGCACGATGGCCAAGACCATACAGTGATATAACAGGACAGGTTCCACTCAGAACAGGCCTCACCATGGTCCAAAGAAGTTGAGGTCACGTGCTCAGCGTCATATCCGGAGGTTGTCTTTGGGAAATAGACGTATGAGTGCTGCCAGCATTGCTGCAGAGGTTGTAGGGGTGGGGGGTCAGCCTGTCAGTGCTCAGACCATACGCCGCACACTGCATCAAATTGGTCTTCATGGTTGTCATCCCAGAAGGAAGCCTCTTCTAAAGATGATACACAACAAAGCCCACAAACAGTTTGCTGAAGACAAGCAGACTAAGGACATGGATCACTGGAACCATGCCCTGTGGTCTGATGAGACCAAGATAAAGTTATTTAGTTCAGATGGTGTCAAGCGTGTGTGGCGGCAACCAGGTGAGGAGGACAAAGACAAGTGTGTCTTGTCTATAGTCAAGCATGGTGGTGGGAGTGTCATGGTCTGGGGCTGTATGAGAGCTGCCGGCACTGGGGAGCTACAGATCATTGAGGGAACCATGAATGCCAACATGTACTGTGACATACTGAAGCAGAGCATGATCCCCTCCCTTCAGAGACTGGGCCGCAGGGCAGTATTCCAACATGATAACGTCCCCAAACACACCTCCAAGACGACCTCTGCCTTGCTAAAGAAGCTGAGGGTAAAGGTGATGGACTGGCCAAGCATGTCTCCAGACCTAAACCCTATTGATCATCTGTGGGACATCCTCAAACGGAAGGTGGAGGAGCTCAAGGTCTCTAACATCCACCAGCTCCGTGATGTCATCATGGAGGAGGGGAAGAGGACTCCAGTGACAACCTGTGAAGCTCTGGTGACCTCCATACCCAAGAGGGTTAAGGCAGTGCTGGAAAATAATGGCAGCCACACAAAATATTGACACTTTGGGCCCTATTTGGACATTTTCACTTAGCTGTACACTCACTACTTTACATTGTAGCAAAGTGTCATTTCTTCAGTGTTGTCACATGAAAAGATAGAAGAAAATATTTACAAAAATGTGAGGGGTGTACACACTTTGGTGAGATACTGTATATACACAGTATATATTTATATATATATATATTTTTTTTTTTTTTTTTTTCTTTTTTCTTTTTCCCCATTGTAGCTCCGATAATTTGGAAAGTGAGCACCGAAATGCGTTGGCTTTTTCACACTGTTGATTATATAATAAAATATGGACTTCATTACCACCGGTGTGGTGCCCTACCTACATTGTACAAATATGGATCTTTCTTAGGACCCCCTTTTCTGTTTGGGGTGCCTCTGTCACATGGGAGCAGCCTCACCAAAGCAATTCAGCAATTAAAATCACGTACAAGCAAAGCAATTAATCACGTACAAGTTAAAATCGGCATTTTTTGTTTTTGCTAGAAAATGACCCCCAAATATTATATATTTTCTGAAAGCAGAGGCCCTGGAGAATCAAATGGTGGCTGTTGACATTTTTTATGTCACACAATATTTACGCAGACTTTTATCAATAACAAATTTTTAAGAAAAAATACACTTAAATTAATTTTAGTGTACATAAACACAACATAATACCCAATTTTTTGATTAAATATAAAAATGATATCGTGTTGAGTAAAAGGATACCAAACATGTCAAGTTTAAAATTGTGCATGCCTGTGAAATGGTGACAGACAACGGCCCCCCATGATTGTACATAGGTGATGTTTTAAAAGCCTTTATAGGTTATATGTTTAGAGTTGAGCGTGAATCAGCAGGGTGGATAAACATTGTTTTTTTTTTTAAATTGTAAAAAATCTGATTTTTTTTTTAATTTAAATCGGATTTTTATCAAATTAATTTTATTAAAATGCTTTTGGAGTAAAAAATCTAAAGATAGTTTTCTATTTATGATGCATTAATAATTTAGTTTATTCAGCATGAATTGGAGCTTAGTTATGTAGCATGAGGCTGTATATTCTACAATATTTACATTTTTGGTAAATTCATTCAATGAATCCAAGCTCTGCAAGCTGAGATAACATGCACTGCATTGATGCATTCACACAATGTCACAGCAACCATGAGATAAAACAAAGTTCAGGATTATTCCTTTATCCCATTGTTGTGCAAATCTATGTACACTACAAACTGTATGATTGAATCGGTTCTGATATCGCCATTTTACTAACCTGACAGCTTATTATTCTACATAGGAAACCTTCATTTTGTTTGCAAACCTTAAAGATTCTAACTACCAGCAAAAATCAGTCCTTACATTTAAAGAGCACCTGTCATTTTGAATCCATCGTGACAGCGCCTGTAAGTGGGCATACCCTCACCTGCTGCTGCCACGTCCCTCACCTTGTTGTGTCACTCCCACATCACCAGCCATCCCATTAAAGTGTATTAAAGATTGTCGGTGAGTCAACAGCTGGTCAGAGGAGGAGCCAACAGCGGGTCAGAGGAGGAGCCAACAGCGGGTCAGAGAAGGAGCCAACAGCAGGTCAGAGGAGGAGCCAGCAGCCAGTCAGAGGAGGAGCCAACAGAGAGTCAGAGGGGGAGCCAACAGCCAGTGAGAGGATAAGCCAACAGAGGGTCAGAGGAGGAACCAACAGCAGGTCAGAGGAGGAGCCAGAGGGTCAGAGGAGGAACCAACAGCGAGTCAAAGGAGGAGCCAACAGAAGGTCAGAGGAGGAGCCAACAGTGAGTCAGAGGAGGAGCCAACAGAGGGTCAGAGGAGGAACCAACAGAGGGTCAGAGGAGGAACCAACAGAGGATCAGAGGAGGAACCAACAGAGGATCAGAGGAGGAACCAACAGAGGGTCAGAGGAGGAACCAACAGAGGGTCAGAGGAGGAGCCAACAGTGAGTCAGAGGAGGAACCAACAGTGAGTCAGAGGAGGAACCAACAGCCAGTCAGAGGAGGAGCCAACAGAGGGTCAGAGGAGGAACCAACAGCGGGTCAGAGAAGGAGCCAACAGCAGGTCAGAGGAGGAGCCAGCAGAGAGTCAGAGGAGGAGCCAACAGCCAGTCAGAGGAGGAGCCAACAGAGGGTCAGAGGAGGAACCAACAGCAGGTCGGAGGAGGAGCCAGAGGGTCAGAGGAGGAACCAACAGCGAGTCAGAGGAGGAGCCAACAGCAGGTCAGAGGAGGAGCCAACAGTGAGTCAGAGGAGGAGCCAACAGAGGGTCAGAGGAGGAGCCAACAGCGGGTCAGAGGAGGAACCAACAGAGGGTCAGAGGAGGAACCAACAGAGGGTCAGAGGAGGAACCAACAGAGGGTCAGAGGAGGAACCAACAGCGAGTCAGAGGAGGAGCCAACAGAGGGTCAGAGGAGGAGCCAACAGTGGGTCAGAGGAGGAGCCAACAGCGGGTCAGAGGAGGAACCAACAGAGGGTCAGAGGAGGAACCAACAGCGGGTCAGAGGAGGAGCCAACAGCGAGTCAGAGGAGGAGCCAACAGAGGGTCAGAGGAGGAACCAACAGCGGGTCAGAGAAGGGACCAACAGCGGGTCAGAGGAGGCACCTCTGTGGGACAGAGATGACAGTTGCTCTTTAAATATGGTGATTTAAATCAAATCCACCCTGTGAATTAGGGGCCTAGAATTATTTCTCTTACTCCGGTGTTCGTAGTGATAGCTCACAGCAGTGGTGCAATGACTGTTTACATACTATATACAGTAAAACCTCAGATTGCGAGTAACGTGGTTTACGAGAGTTTCGCAATGCGAGCTGTTTTAAAAAAAAAAAAATCCTGACTCGATTTTCGAGCGTTGTCGAGCAGGATACAAGCCTGTGGGTGTGGAGTAGCGCATGTGGCCAGAGGAGCGGGGGCGCCATCGACACCCGGAGACACTCGGAGACGCTCTGAGACACTCTGAGACACTCTGAGACACTCAGAGACGCTCAGAAACACTCCGTTCCAGAGTGTCTCCGAGCGTCTCTGAGTGTCTCCGAGCGTCTCCGAGTGTTTCCAGCACCCCCCGCACCTCTGGCCACATGCGGAACTGCATACACCAGCAGTGGCACTGCAACGCATTATCTGAGTCTCCATTGACTTCTATGGGGAAACTCGCTTTGATATGCGAGTGCTTTGGATCACAAGCATTCTCCTGGAACGGATTATACTGGTAATCCAAGGTACTACTGTATATGCATTTGCATTTGTGTATATGCACAGGGGAAAGTGACGCTTTTTTAAAATTTATTTATTTATTTATTATCAGTTTATTTAATTTTTTTACACTTTTTAACTTTTTTTTTTTTTTTATTCAACTTTATTGTTGTCACAAGGGAGCCAACAAGCCCCTTTGTGATCGCTTTGGGCAGCGACAGGTTCTCCTTATAGAGACATCATGGGTCAATTTCACTCCCAATGTCTCCCCTGCCCCCCCCCCCCCCCCCCCCAAGCAGCTAACCAAGCACAGATGGTGCTTGGCTAGCTGCTTCCCTGTCTAACAGCTCTGAAACCGGACATGAAATAATTATTATCTCACTATCTCTTCTGGATTCAATCACAAAGGGTATCTGGGGAACAGTTGTTCCTCCATCTCCTCTATGGGAAGCCTTCTTGGCTGTTTACCGCAGTCCCCTGGAGGAATGGGAGAGGCTGGGAGCAAACACGGGCTGTAAAGCCGCCTGAGTTACTTTATTATAACAGCCGATGGAAATAAAAGCTTCAGCCATGATCTTGTAATAACCACTTTCAGACAGGACGTTTATTGGACATGGGCGGCTAGTTTCATTCTGAATTGAAATTCAGATGAATTTTCAGTTTTCAGAAATCCGTATGTATCTGAATTTCCGAGATACAATAGTACAGAATTTAAACGAATCTGAAATAACAAAAAAAAAAAATTTGGACGAAATTTGAATTGGAATTGTTTTCCAATCGTTTTTAAATTTTCGATTCGTTTTCGAATTCGAATAGTTTTCAAATTGCCAAAGTGAATAGAATAGAAATCAAAGGAATAGAATAGAAAAATAAAATAATAAAATAGAAAAGAATTGGAAAAAAAACAATAGAATAGAGAGAATATAACCATTTCCCAAAATTCTAAATTAATTAATTCAAATTTGAATAGAATATAAAAGAATAGATTAGAATAGAATAGAAAATAACACAATAGTATAGAAAAAAAACAGAATAGAATAGAATGAATATAACCATCTTCCGAATATCGAAATTCGAATAGAATAAATTTGAATATAATAGAATAAAAAAGAATAGAAAAATAATACAATTAAAAAACAATAGAATAGAATAGATTGGAAAGAATATAACCATTTCCCAAAATTAAAATAGAATCAATTCGAATTTGAATAGAATAGAAAAGAATAGATTAGAATAGGAAGATGGTTATCCATTCTATGCTGTTGTTTTTTTTCTATACTTGTGTTATTTATTATCCTATTCAAATTCGAATTGATTCTATTTTAATTTTGGAAAATGGTTACATTATTTCTATTCTATTGTTTTTTTTTATTCTATTATTTTACATTCTATTCAAATTTCAGGTTATATTCTATTTAATTCTATTCTTTTTTTTTTTATTCCATTCTATTCTATTCTATTACATTCTATTCTGTTTTTTTATCTTCTATCCTATTTTGTTCTGTTTTTCTCTATTATATTGTATTCTTTTATTTTCTGTTATATTCTTTTCTATTCTGTTATATCCTTTTTTTTTTTTTTTTTTTTTTCCAAATATAAATTTTATTCAACTGCCACAGAGGGAGAAGTCCCAAAGAAATAAACAGCTTGATAAATGCGGTACATATTTTACACAGCACAAACAATATAATAACGTTTAGAAAGTTGTGATACATCGCATATTCAGATACATAGGTGAAGGTTATACACCATCTGGTTCAAATTATTTTCTATAGTTCACTTGTATCCCGTAGCCTATGGATCTCCTCCCTACTTTTTCACATTTTCCATAAACAGATAAAAGAAGGGAACATGAAAGAGATATATAGAACAGACATAAGAGAAGAGATATAGCTAGATTAGTAGAATAAGGGGGAGGAGGGGAGGGCAGGGGAGGAGGGGGGGGCAGGGGAAGGGGGGGGGGGAGGCAGACAGAGCGAGGTTTGGCCGAAGACAGCATATTGTATTCGGTAGTGCTAACATGGTAACTTAGGTACCCAGGAGAGAGACACCCTCCTCCGAGTAGATAAATACATTCCAGATGGCCCAAGTATCAGTATATTTCTCACGTTTATTTTGTGCTGAGAGGATGAGGTCCTCCATTTTATTAAGCTCTTCCACCTTGCGCAACCAGTCTGCAATGGTTGGTGAGCGTTGTTGCTTCCAGTGGCTTGGTATGCACGCCTTAGCGGCATTCAATAAATGGCGTAGTAGGGATTTTTTATATCTTCTAATCGGGATCGTTGACAGATGTAAAAGAAAGAATGCTGCATCGTCGTCTGGGACTCTATACTCAGTAAATTTCTGAATGATGCGGCGTACCTCACTCCAAAAATTCTGTAGCTTGGGGCAGGACCAAAAAATGTGAAGCAAAGTACCCTCTCCCTCACCACATCGCCAGCACCGGTCTGAGGTTGCGGGAAAGTATCTATGAAGTCTTGAGGGAGTGAGGTACCACCTTGTCAAAATTTTGTAGTTTGTCTCTTGAATTTTGGTGCATAGTGACGATTTGAGGGCATGGTTGATGATTTTTTGTTTTTGTGCCTCCGAAAAGTCACGATTAAGATCTCTTTCCCAGCTAGCTAAACAGGGTAGATGTGATTGTGTCGAAGGCGTGTTGATCAATGTGTACATGTTGGAGAGGGTTTTCGTTATTGGTTCACTACCTGTACATAATTCTTCAAAAGTCGTCAGTTGTCTGGAGAAGTCTTGAGGATTAGTGATCGAGTGAAGATAATGATGTAATTGCACCGCTTTCCAAAAGGGAAGTTGGTACCTACCCGTCTTGTCTGTTAGTTCTGTAATCGTCGGCCAACGTCCATCTAGCACAAACTTAGCAGCATGATCAACACCCAATTGTCTCAGGGACTCAAACTCAGAAGACCGAATGCCTGGTCCAAAATTAGGGTTTCCCAGAATCGGGTATAAAGGGGAGTTACTTGAGGTGAGAGCGGATTGAAAGACCACTTTGCTGCTGTTTCGCAATGTGGTACCCAGTAAGGGATGAGTTTTCAAGTTTGAGGGAAGGCTGCCAAAACACCAGAGAGCGCCCTTCAAAGGTATGTCAGTCTGAGCTTGTTCTATCCGTACCCATAGCTTAGTCAGCGCGTTTCGTCTCCAGTCTAAAATGCGGCCCAGGTGAGTAGCTAAAAAGTATTGTCTGAGATCTGGAATCGCCAAACCGCCAAATTGTTTAGGGATCGTGAGCCATGTCCTGCGGATGCGGGGTTTTTTGTTAGCCCAAATGAATCTCGTAAATAAAGCGTGTACTTGTTTGAAAAATGAGTGTGGTATGTGAACAGGGAGAGCTTGGAGCAGATATAAGAATTTGGGCAAGATGCACATTTTTATGAGGTTACATCTGCCAAACCATGAGTGCAATCCCCTATTCCAATTGTCTAAAAGAGCGCGAACTTGAGCTAAAATGGGAGGAAAGTTCAGTTCGTACGTGCGTCTAATATCAATTGGAATGCTTGTACCCAGGTAGTTTAACGCTACTGACGTCCATCTAAAACGAAAGCTAGCCTGCATAGTCTGCATGGTGGGGGGAGATATTGCTATGCCCATGGCAGCCGATTTGGAGAAGTTGATTTTTAGATTTGAGAGGGCACCATACGTATCAAATTCTTTCAGAAGGTTTGGTAGGGAGATCATGGGATTGGTTAATGAAAAAAGCAAGTCATCCGCATATGCTGAAATTTTACATAGCGTGTCACCTACGGGGAGCCCTTGGATAGTTGGATTTTGTCTTATTTTACAGAGAAATGGTTCCAGGGAAAGTGCAAAGAGAAGTGGGGAGAGGGGGCATCCCTGTCTAGTTCCGTTTGTGATGGGGAAAGGGGGTGAAAGTACCCCGTTCGCCTTCACTTGTGCTGTGGGGTTGGAATAAATCTTGCTTATCCAATTGATCATCCTATCCCCTAATCCAATGTGGCGGAGTACAGTGAACATAAAATTCCAGTTGACCCTATCGAACGCTTTTTCAGCGTCTGTGCTCAGAAATACGCATGGAGATTTCCTGGCGTTCGCCACCTGGAGCAGATTTAACACTTTAATAGTGTTGTCACGAGCTTCTCTGGAAGGTATAAAGCCCACTTGATCCAAGTGGATTAAGGACTGTAGATGTTGGGACAAACGGGTTGCTAAGATTTTAGAAAATAATTTTAAGTCTGTATTCAGCAACGAGATGGGTCTATAGCTCCCACATGAAGTTGGGTCTTTGCCTTCTTTTGGTATCAGTGAAATATGGGCTAATAGAGTGTCTCTGGAAAAAGTTGTCTCTGCTCCCACCTTATTAAAGAATGCTACCATACGAGGACCTAAGAGGGGCAGAAATGTTTTGTAATATTGGGTGGTGTACCCATCGGGGCCCGGGGCTTTTCCTGGCTTCGTGGCGCCAATGGCATTCTGAAGTTCTTCTAAGGTAATTGGTGAATCCAGTTCCTCTCTTATCTCTGTGGTAAGAGTGGGAATTTGAGATGACTGTATGTAGTTATTAATAGCCGATTGGGAGGGTGGAGTGTGTGATAGATTGTATAATTTGGCATAGAACTCTCTAAATGCATTTGAAATCTGTTTCGGCAGTGTAACCTTCTGGGAATCTGGGCCCACAATATTTGGTATATATGCTGCTTGTCTTTGTTCTCGAACTGCTCTGGCCAAAGCCTTCCCGCACTTATCGCCAAACTCGTAATTCGTTTGTCTACAGCGTTGTAATGCTGCTTTGGCTTTATAGTGTAACAAGTCTGCGATTTGCTTGCGCAATTTTCCTAGTTCTGACTCTGAAGTCTGGGACGGGGCATGCTTATGGCGTGCTTCCACCAAGGATAGGGTATTAAGGAGTTTTGTTAGTTGTTCATTTCGCTCTCTTTTTATGCGCGCTCCATGTCTGATCAGTAGGCCTCTCAGGACTGCCTTGTGTGCTTCCCACAAAACTCCAGGGTCACAGTCTTGGTGATCGTTTTCCTGAAAGTAAAGGGACAGTGTTTGTGTTGCATCTGCTAGCACTTCGGGACTCTGGAGGAGGCTTTCGTTTAACCGCCAAAACCTTGTTCTGGCCGTGGATAGCCCTGTGAGGGTGTACGTGAGAGTAATAGGGGCATGGTCTGACCATGTGATGAGCCCTATGGATGAGTCTACAACCGAATGCAGTTGGTCATGGGGTATCAAAAAATAGTCTATTCTAGTGTAAAGTTTGTGTGTTTGCGAGTAGAAGGTGTAGTCCCGCTCCCCTGAATGTTGAAGTCGCCACACGTCTACTAATTGTGCTTTATGAAGGGAGTTGGCTATACGCCTTCTATGTGATGGCAGTATCGAGGAATGTCCTGAAGACATATCCGAGGAGGGAATAAGAGGGACGTTAAAATCTCCTCCCATGATCAGCTGGCCATCCTTGAATTCCCTTAATTTGTCAAGGATGTTGGAGATAAAATTACCTTGTTGTTCATTAGGGGCGTAAATTGACGCAAATGTAAGTGTAGTGTCCCCCACTAATCCTTTAAGGAACACAAACCTTCCTTCCGGATCTTTAAGCACAGCCTGACATTGCCAAGGGACTTTGCTCGAGATTAGAATGGATACTCCTTTGGTTTTGGCCGTAGGGTTCGTAGAGTGATATGCTATTGGGAAGGATCTATTTTTAAGGAATGGAAGTTTGTCATGTTTGAAGTGCGTTTCCTGGACGAATGCAATATCTGCCCGGGAATTCCGGAGCTCAGATAGAAGCATCCTTCGCTTTTCTGGTATGTTTAAGCCCTTCGCGTTAATTGACACTACTTTTATGGAGTCCATCGCTCTGGCTGCCTTGAGAGAAAAAAAAAAAAAAGGGGGGGGGGGGGGTTAGAGAGGATTGGTAGAGTAAGGGGGGAGTAGAGGAGGTTACAGAAAAAAGATCCACCCAGAGGGGGAGAGAGAAAAAAGGAAAATCTCACCCCGACTGTGTGGATAAAGAGACAAAGCAGGTCACTACTCAAAAGACCTGTAATCACTAAGTCAACGAGTGATAATTTGTATACACACGTTCTACCCCACAAAAGCAGGGAGATGTGTGCGGCCTAATTTGGGGGTGAGTCAGAACATGACTGGCAGAGAAGAATCCCTGTCCCCCCACCCACCCAAGCAGAAAAATTCGGTAAATATTAAAGAAGCAAATGACTGAAATTTTCATGTATAACATTATGAAAAGGAATGCATTATTGAAACCAAAACTGTTATAACAAGACTGTTCTGAAGCATAAGGGCTAAAGACCAACATCTATATTTCCCCCACCTATTTGGAATCCCCTGTATACTAATCCCCCCTCACTGCCCAGATTAAGATGCCTCCAGTGCCTTTCTAAGTTCGCTGTGGAATGTTCCTTCCATCTCCTCTGATATAAGGTTGTAGGGAGGCTTCACAAATTGTTTACTGCTGCCTTCTACTTCCTATCGGAGACTCTCGGCTCTAGGTCTAAAAGTTATCCGGGGGCCACTGTCTCCCCACCCGTCCATCCCCAGCCGGGATCTCCCTCCACAGTTATTATCCCACTCTGGAGATCTCCTAGGTCAGATCTTCCCCCCTGTGTCGACCCTCCCCTCAGACACTGAGCGCCCCGGATTGGAGCGCTATGTCCGGTGGAGGTCGAAATTCCCAAGCCGGCACAGAAGGGAGATAGAAATCCAGACCATATCATATACCATAGCATATCTCCGGTCACATCATATGAGTTTAAGCCTGCCCATTTGTAGTGTGTCGCATAGATCATTTCCTTCTAAGACGAGGTATCCCTGAGGATAGCGTCCCATGAGATGCAAAAGACAGTTCCTCCATCAGGTAGAGACCGTGCATTCAGAGCATGTAGCTAGTATGTCTCTCTCTTAGATCTCCGTGGGGTCTCAATTTAGGCAACTCCACCCTTATATGTACTACACTCTGTTTCTTTTGTTTACATGCAGGGGTATATACATATAAATACAGATATACCTACATACATACACATATATACAAACATACACACGCACACACATACACATGAGATTAATGCTGGCCATTGTACCAGGTACAGTCACCTGGTCCCCTCAAGAAGTTGAGAATGGGTCAAGCTGACAACGTTGGGAGGGTTTGGCATGTCTCCACGGCATCTTGTGGGTTATTTGCATTTGTGATGGGGAAACATTTCAAAACTGTTTACCGACCAGATCGGATGGAAGGTCAGGACCCCACCATCTAGGGTGGGGAGGAGGTGTGGAGCCATTACCCTTCAAGGTGTTTAAATGGATGACCCTCTGCTGGATAGCGTTCATTTGGGTCCCCGCACTGTGTGGGAGGGTTTGGCATGTCTCCACGGCATCCTGTGGGTTATTTGCATTTGTGATGGGGAAACATTTCAAAACTGTTTACCGAACCAGATCGGATGGAGGGTCAGGACCCCACCATCTAGGGTGGGGAGGAGGTGTGGAGCCAAAACCCTTCAAGGTGATTAAATGGATTTCCCTCTGCTGAATAGCGTTCATTTAGGTCCCCGCATTGTGTTGGCCGTCAGTAAGTTTCAGATGTGTACCGGTAATCCCCTAGGGATATTTTGCCTGCTCTCATTCAGGGCACCACCTGACAGATCCAATCGGGAGACAGTCAGAGGTGGTGTAGATCAAGTAGGATGGCTGTACGGGAAGGTCATCTAAGTCTCCGTGACAGTGAGGCGGGGGGATGGATTGTATAGTTGTGTCAGTTAGTGGGAGAGCAGCTCCAGGGGGATAACATGGTGGGTATATTCATGGACTAAGGGAACTCACGCCTCCCTGTTGTCTTCAGGAGATGGTGCGCGGGATCGTCGTCTATTCCTCGGGGGTCTAGAAGGCAGACCACTGCTCGTTGTGGGGTTGTTTCTGCGGCCTTGGGATCTCGGTAGCAAGCCCAGCCAATCCGGGACTTCAATCGGTTCCGCAGACAGGAAGGTAAATAGCGCAGGCAGCGAATCTGGAGTGCGGAGCAAGAAGGAACGTTGGTCTTTCCGGAAAGTGACCGATAAAGGAAATCCCCAACGGTAGGTGGCGTTGTGTCTTCTCGCCAGGTCCAGGAGAGGCTTCAGAAGTGCTCTGCGTTGGAGGGTTGCTCTAGAGATGTCAGGCAGGATTGTAAGCGCTGCTCCGTCCAGTTCTAGATCCTGTGAGTCCCAAGCCTTCCGTGCAATAATTTCTTTATGGGCATAGTGGTGAAGTCGGCATATAACGTCCCGAGGTCTGGACGGATCTTCCGATCTGGGGCCCAGTGCCCTGTGTATGCGATCGAACTCCATGCGTCCCTGGATTTGGTCACCTGCCACCCTCCGGAAAATATCTGCTACTGTGTCCGCTAAATCTGCAGGGCCTGTAGCCTCCGGGAGGCCACGGAGACGCAAATTGTTTCTGCGGCTCCTGTCCTCCATTTCCTCCAGATGTAGTTGTAAGCTTATTGAAGTCTCGGCTTGAGCCTTGTGCTGTGACTCCAGTACCGCTACTCTGCGATTGATCTCTGACATAGAGGACTCTCCTGCAGTCAGCCTGTCAGACAGAGAGTGAACCTCTTGCTTGACCGCTCGAATCTCTTTACGGTGTGCTGCTTCCACCCGGCCTATCAGAGTCTCAATGTCGGCTTTCGTAGGTAAGGCCTGAAGGATGGCCCTCAGCTCCTCGTTCGCTCCAAATAATAAAGGAGGCTGTGGTGACATCTGTGAGTAAGACGGCAAGGGTGGCGGCTCGTTGGAAAAGAACTCCGGACTCTGAGACCTCTCAGGTGAGGGCGGTGGGATGATCTGTGTAGCGCTCGATGAGCGAGAAGTATGTGCTGACGCCATCTTAAGTTCTGGGGAGCCCGATTGTAGTTGTTGGAAGATTCTTAATAGTTCTCCCTGTGCCGCGGTCGGAGTAGACTCTTTGTTGGTTTTTTTAGTCTTCTTTGCTGTTCGCTTCTTAGAGGGGAGCATAATGCTGTCAAAGGAGCAAATCCACCCGGGTGGGATAGGAGGAGGTCGGGAGCTTCACCAAAATGTGTCTCTACTCCGCCATGTCCAAGCCACGCCCCCTGTTATATCCTTTTCTATTCTATTCTATTTTTTTCGATTCTGTTCCTTTATTTTCTATTCTATTTTATTTGATTTTGAAAACTATTCGAATTCAACAACTATTCGAATTAGAAAACTTTTCGAATCGATCCGAATTCGAAGCGATTTGAATAAAGAAAACGAATTCCAAAAATGATTCTAAAGAAATTCCAAAAATGAATTAAACGGATTAATAAATTTATCTAAACAAATTTATGTAAATAACGAATCGAAACAAAACACATATTTTCATTCTGCACATGTCTAACATTTAAATACGTATGTGGTTACTTTTGAACAATCCTGATAGGGGATCTAGCACCTCTTTTGTAGGTACTCCGTATATAGAGACATATCAGGAGTTTATTTAATAACTTTAGAAATCGAATAACTCTGCCATGGAATATGTAGCACCCTTCTAGAAGTGGAGTGAGCTGCTAGGTACATTTGGTTGTACATTTAGTAGTAATCAGAGGAGCGGGGGGTGATTAATTAGGGCTGCTCGTTGTCTCACAGGCTCTGATTACTTCACCCTGTGCTCTAGAGAATTATAGAATTATAGTGGGAAGAAGAAAAGGGCATGCAGCCTGAATATTTATGGAACTCAGGCCAACCCCTGGGGCGGTGTGCCTAGAAGGTGGTGGAAAAGCTCATAAATATTCTGGGATCTGAGGCAAAAAAAGGTACAGAGATCCTGGATTCAGTCCTGCTGGAGGAAGCCTCTGTTCAGGGGGGGGGGCTCTGCCCCTGGAGCAGATTTCTAGAAGAAGCCATTAGGAAGACACCGAGGTCCCAGCTAGGCTTAGCTTGAATCCAGGGATCAAGTTGGGTCTGGAGAAACTCACTGAAGAGAGAGCCAGGAGGAAGTTGTTGGGAAATATTCCAGCTGTCTTATGGTGGTGTGAGTCTACATTTCCCTCACGAAGAAGAGCCTGGTGGATATCGGCAGGAGGCCACCGATGATCATGTGGCTATGTGAGTAAGCCACCCCATTGCAGAGGACTTAGCGACTGCATGTAGCTTTTGAACTCTAAGTACAGGTAGGGCCGCTGTTAGAAATCATGGGCCCTATACAGCCCTCCTGATGGGGCCCCCCAACCATGCCTGCACCCATGGGCAACCCGTCTATTGTGGGCGCAGGGGCGTCACCTCCCCTATCCACCGCCGCCACCCTCCCTATCCATGCGCTCAGCACCTTTCAGCACGCCGGGCGCATGAATTCCTATGGCGGGGGTGGGTGGGGGTGTGTTTTTTGAAGGACCTGATTAGAGCCAGAGGCTCCAATAGGCTTCAAAATAGGGCGGGCTCGGAGCGCAGAACACTGCATCTGGAGCCCACCCAGTTGTGTTGCAACAGCGAATGAATATGAATGATCCTCCTCCCGGCCAATTGGGAAGCGGGTCTGATACCCGTCACCCGATTGGCTGAAAGAACAGGCGATCCTATTGGATGACTAGGAGGAGGGAAGGGGACGCAAGGCAGAAGCGATGAGAAGACACAGGAGTTGCTGCCCGATGCCCACCGCAGTCTGGTGCCTGCCGATGCCCCAATCCCCGGGGCTGCCCAAAGTGCCCACCGCTGCCCGATCCCCGCCGCTGCCCTGAGGTGCCCACTGATGCCCGATCCCCATCGCTGCCCAATGTGCCCGCCGGTGCCCGATCCCCACGGCTGCCTGGTGTGCCCACCGATGCCGATCCCGCCACTACCCCATGTGCCTGCTGCCTAAATTGGGTAAGTACTGGTTGACCGGCAGACAGGGAGGGGGGGTGGGGGGGTTTGAGGTGCAGCGAGGGGGTGGTTGTTTGCCTACACCCCACATACGCCACTGCCTACACCCCACATACCCCCCCAGGGTGCAGCGGAAAAGCAGCACTGATTTTATCCACCTACACCTCGAAAATGAAAAAAAGTCCTTCCTCTGCTCCCACCTCACCAAGAGCCTGGTGGATATCGGCAGGAGGTAACTGATGATCCTGTGGCTAAGTGAGAAAGCAACTCCGCTGCTGAGGACTTGCATGTAGCTTTTGTACTCTGGAAGGAGTACAGGCAGGGCCGCTGTTAGAAATCATGGGGCCCCATAAAGCCCTCCTGATAGGGCCCTCCCCAACCATGCCTGCACCCTACATACCCCCCCCCCCCCCAAGGTGTAGCGGAAAAGCAGCACTGACTTTATCCCCCTACACCCTTAAAATGAAAAAAAAAAGTCCTTCCTCTGCTCCCACCTCCTGGGCCCTTCTGATGGGGCCTAGGGCCCGGTACAACAGGACTAGTTGTCTTATGAGCGGCCCTGAGTACCGGTCACTGTCAGCTTAGCAGTTTCCGTACTGTGCAACCAAGAAAGTGAGGAGTCCCCAAGCTATTCAGTTTTACCGTTTTCTTCATCGTTCCCAATAAAAACCCTAAAAAGAACCATTGTTTCTTTGTTTGGGGGGGGGGGGGGGACCAGTGGAAAAGTGAGAAAAATGCTGGGCACCTGGCTGCAAAAGGACTTCATTCACCAGTGACTCCCAAAGAGCTAAAAAAAAAAAAAAAAAAACTACTGAAAAGTTCTAATTTAAATGTAATTTATTGATAACAAGGAACACTTATTATTGAAATCTTTAGCAATTGTGTTTGCTTGCATTGCATTTTTTATGTTATTTTTTATTTTTTGCTCTTTATTTTTATTTTTTTTTCTATTGTTCCGTTGTTCCGGGGACTCTCGCAGACGTTTAATAAGATAGCAGTTAATAAATAATTAATGAACACAAAGCTTGCTTTAATATCCAGCACACTCTTTGCCACCTGTGATCAAACAATTGCGGCTTTTAAAGACCCCTCCTGAGATTTCCCAGCAAAAATGCCTCAGTGACCTAAATACTCAATTTATATTCATTGTGTTGTGTTTTTTTTTTTTTTATCTTCTTTTTTTTTTTTCTTTATGCTTTGCGTTCTTTAAGCCCAACGCAGGGGAGCCGATCGCGGCCTGGCAGGCGCACCAGAAGCTCTGCGTCTGATGGCGTTTGGGAGATGATAGTTTTTTTTTTGTCTTTCTGTAACTAGGAAACGGCAGATTGCAGAAAGGAAAAAAAAAATTAGAAGCCTTAACAGAGAGACATCAAGAGCACTTTGTGCTCGGCGAAGATTCCGTTGCGAGCAGCAGATGTTCGCACACATCTCTTTTTTCGGAAGGATACAATTCAAGTTTTTTTTTGTAAAAGGCGAAGTATAAATCCCGTTTAGGGACAGCTCCACGCTGCCTTTAAAATTTTTGTTATCTCTCGGAGGAAAACATACGGAGATATCTTTGAGCTCACAGACTCCGGAGTAATGTGGATACGCACACAGCGTGATTGTCAAATGGCCTCGATTTCCAGGAACAACCAGGGGTCTAAGATTCGTCTTTGGAATGTTTGTCCCTGAAAATGCCTTTGATTTTTTGGAACTGATGCATGTTACAACCTGATTGTGCCTTCTACTAAATTTAACGTAAACCTACACCAGCCATTCTTAACCAGCATTCCATGGAACCCCAAGGTTCCTCCAGAGGTTGGTGGGGGGTTGCTTGAGCTGTAGGCCTCCTTTTTGATGGTGCCTGCATCGTTTCGAGGCCAACGCCTTTTGGCAAAATCAGCAGCATGACACCAGTGATCTAAAATCTGTCTGTAAGGGTGGTATTTCGTCCACCAATGTAAGAGACATATTTTCCAGTGATTCTCGAAGAATTGCTTTTTAGAGACCCAAAGTGTATTTCAGATGTTCCTCTTGGAGTGAAAATGTTGGGAAAGGCTGGCCTACATTATAAGGCCAAAAGGGCAGTGAACATCTAACATCACATTTGTGCTCTATGGCCAAAAGTAGGTGCACCCCCTTGTGTTCGGGTGTTTGTGGTGAAGGGCACTGTTAATGCTACAGCATACAAATACATTTTAGACAAGTGTGTGCTTCCAATCATGTAATAATTTGGGGATGACCCTCTTCTGTTCCAACATGACTGTGTTCCTGTGTACAAAGCCAGCTCCATAAAGACATTTATTGATCAGTTTGGTGTGGAGGAACTCAAGTGTTCTGCACAGAGCCCTGACCTTTGGGATCAGGTCTTCTCATTCAACATCAGTACCTGACCTCAACTGAAATCCTTTGGAATGAGGTTCTCTCATCCAACATCAGTACCTGAACTCACACCCATTGAACATTTTTGGGATCAGGTCTTCTCATCCCAAAGGTGTTCAGTGGGTTTGAGATCATGGAGGACCTCAAGTGTCCTGCACATAACCCTGATCCCAACCCTGCTTTTGGAAAACCTTTGGGATCAGTACCTGACCTCAAACCTACTGCGCATCTTTGGGATCATGTCTTCTCATCCAAAAGGTGATCAGCAGGTTTGAGGTCATGGAGGACCTCAAGTGTCCTGCACATAGCCCTGATCCCAACCCTGCTTTTGGAAAACCTTTGGGATCAGTACCTGACCTCAACAGAGAGGAGATAAGGCGCTCTGGTGGAGGTGGGTAGCTGGTCAGAGGGATGATAGTGATGAGGTGGCACTTCTGGCAGCACTTTGGTTAGAGGAGAAGCAACTCTGAAGATATAAAAAAGGAAAAGAAAGGCGCCTCTAAGTGCTTTTAACCCTTTGTGCACTTTATTAAATTTTGCATACTGCACTTAGAGGCGCCTTTCTTTTCTTTTTTTAGTACCTGACCTCAAACCTACTGAGCATCTTTGGGATCAGGTCTTCTCATCCAAAAGAAGCTTAGCAGGTTTGAGGTAATGGAGGACCTCAAGTGTTCTGCACAGAGCCCTGACCCCAACCCTAACCCTGCATTTGGAGGACCTGTGGGATCAGGTCTTCTCATCCAACATCAGTACATGAACTCATCTCTACTGAATACCTTTGGGATCAGGTTTTCTCATCCAACATAAGTACCTGAACTCACACCTGCTGAACATTTTTGGGATCAGGTCTTCTCATCCAAAAGGTGCTCAGCAGGTTTGAGGTCATGGAGGACCTTAAGTGTCTTGCACAGAGCCCTGACCCCAACCCTGCATTTGGAAGACCTCTGGGATCGGGTCTTCTCATCTGAACACCTTTGGGATCAGATTTTTTCATCCAATATCAGTACCTGACCTCATCCCTAGTGTACACCTTTAAAGAAAAACAGAAGAGTGCCTCTAAGTGTAATATTTATTAGTACAGAAGACAATCTGTCAAATGAACACTCACATGGAATAAAAGGAAAAAAGGCTCATCTGTTGGTGACAGCCCGGTGGGGTGCATCTCCAGAGCTTCCAATCCAAGGTATGAAAAAGCCGCCATGTGATAGGGAGATGGTCAGGATAAAAGCCGACAAGTCCGATTAGTTTCGGGGTATTGAAGGATAGAGAGAGGCTTGGAGCGCAGCGCCACCCGGAGTGCGGCATCACCGGAATGAGAGCAAACCACAATGCATTTCAGAGCATGCGCGAGGCTAATACGGAGCATGCGCATTCCTTTATCAAGTGATACAGGGGTGAGGGAGAGCAGAATTTAAATACACAGAATGGCCTTGACATATAAGTAACTAATTTACACGCACTATTGCATATTTTATATAGATCCTTTTTGCATTGTTGCCTATCCCCTATTGTTCCTGTATGATTTCACTTTCAGATTCTTATTTTGAACAAACCAATAGTGTGTGTAAATAGTTAATTATAAGTCAAGGTCATTCTGTGTATTTAAATCCGGCTCTCCCTCACCCATGTATCACTCCATCCCTAACTCGCTCATCCATGTCTTTATGGAACTTGCTTTGTGCACTGGTCCAAATCATTTGGTGGAGGGGGGATTATCATGTGGGGGGTTCAGGGGTTGGGCTTGGCCCCTTAGTTCCAGTGAAGGGAACTCTTAAGGCATCAGCATACCAAGACATTTTGGACAATTTCATGCTCCCAACTTTGTGGGAACAGTTTGGGGATGGCCCCTTCCTGTCCCAACATGACTGCGCACCAGTGCACAAAACAAGGTCTATAAAGACATGGATGAGTGAGTTTGGGGGTGGAGGAACTTGACTGGCCTGGCCTGAACTTGAGTCCTGACCTCAACCCCATAGAACACCTTTAGGATGAATTAGAGTGGAGACTGCGAGTCAGGCCTTCTCGTCCAACATCAGTGCCTGACCTCACAAATGCCCTTCTGGAAGAATGGTCAAACATTCCCATAGACACACTCCTAAACCTTGTGGACAGCCTTCCCAAAAGAGTTGAACCTGTTATAGCTGCAAAGGGTGGGCCAACTCAATATTGAACCCTCCGACCGGGATGCCATTACAGTTCATCTGCATGTAAAGGCAGGAGTCCCAATACTTTTGGTAATACAGTGTATGTCTATTGGGGGTCTATGGTGGAGAAATGTGACACTCCAGTTCCCAACTGCACCCAGTTCGGGAGAGAGGTGTTCTACTCCCCCGAGATTTTAAAGTAGATGTAAACACAATCACTGAAATCCATATAAGCTCTAACATGTTATAATGTATGAGCATCCAACTTTGTTTTGTTGGGGGGATTAAAACAGAGAAACTCTTTGAAAGAGAAACTTGCGTTAGGTCCCCCTCCCCATGTCCACATCGTAACCAAATGTCCTATAATGCACTTGTTTTCTTGCGTTGAGGCTCCTTGCATTAGACAACCCATTCAAAACGTATGTTGGCAGGTGCAGCCTGCTGTCTTCACTGCAGGCGGCACTCAACCGCAACGGCAATACAGAGGGAAAGGAAGCCATGAGGAACAGGGTTCCTCTATGGTTTCCTGAGTCACTAGGGCAGCGATCTGATTGGATGTTGGCCACCCATGTGACTCTGGTGGCCATCTAATTTAAGACCCTGGTCCTTGGGTTTGGCACGCTTGATGCAAGTGGGTAGTGTAGGGAAAGGTACTCCGTCTGTTAGGGACAGTACTAGCGGTAGGGAAAGGTTCCTGACGAGGAAATAAAATGTTTAAAAATGCGATTAAACAAAACGTTAAATATCAAAAACTAAATTCCCTTTTGTCAGCCTTAAAAAAAAAAAAAAAACAGCATATTTATTAAAACAATGTAACAATTAAAAGTAAAATTTAAAAAAAGTTTAAAAATTATTTAGATGGGAACATTTGAGAGCTGTTGTCTGGTTATCCTAAGCATACTAATGCTGCTAAATTCATTCTAGGCATCTTCAGTAACCTCTGAGATCATAAAATTTGCAAGGAAAAAAATAGTGGACCAGGTGGCACTGAGTAGAATTGGATGCCGTGACACCAGTGCCCTGCAATGGCTCTACTAAGCACCCTCAGGTGATTATCTAATGGAAAATCAGTATAGCAATTTTGAATAGAGCCCTTAGTGACCCCAGGGGCCAACATAGCACAATTCAATAAACACTCATAGTGACCCTGCCCTATGCAATTGTTACAACATTTAGAATGTGTTTACTGCTAGGCTGTAACCATCCTGAGCTGCTACTATCTTTTTTGGGCTCTGCAGATCTTCCCTGAGCCTGGTGGGGTTGATTAGCTCTGCCTGTTTCTGTTGCTCTTTAAAGCAGTGGAGTATGATCAACCTTCTGGGTTACCAACATTTAACTGACCCAGCTTATCCCTGAGCAGCTTCATTCAAGGGTATTACTTGGGATATGATAAAATGTTTGGAGGAACCTTACCTAAACGTAATCTCCCTTGGCACTTCTCCTTAGGAGGAGGCCTGTTTGAAGAAATGCTGGCACCAACATGAGCCATGTGCTGACGGTGGAGCTGGAGCTGGAGTATATGTTTGAAGGGAACTGGGCTGAATTGAGGACTTCCATGCTGACAAGTGTCATAGAGGAGCAAGGCTGAAGAGAGGGCTTTCTTGCCAAGTATAGTCATAGATGAGCTGGGCTGAAGAGAGGACCTTCTTGCTGTGGAGGGTCATAGAGGAATTGAGCTGAAGAGAGGACCTTCTTGCTGAGGACAGTTATAGAGGAGCTGGGTTGAAGAGAAGGCCTTCTTGCTGAAGATGGTTGTAGAGGAGCTGGTTTAAAGAGAGGACCTTCATGGTGAGGACAGTCATAGAGAAGCGGGGCTGAAGAGGAAGCCTTCTTGCTGAGGACAGTCATAGAGAAGCAGGGCTGAAGAGGGAACCTTCCTGCTGAGCACAGTCATAGAGGAAATGGGCTGATGGCTGTAGAGGAGCTGGTCTGAAGAGAGGACCTTCTTGCTGAGGACAGTCATAGTGGAGCTGGTCTAAAGAGAGCCTTCTCACTGAGAACAGTCATAGAAGAGATGACCTTCTTGCTGAAGATGGCTGTAGAGGAGCTGGTCTGAAGAGAGGACCTTCTTGCTCAGGACAGTCATAGTGGAGCTGGTCTGAAAAGAGGACCTTCTTGCTGAGAACAGTCATAGAGGGGCTCGGTTGAAGAGAGGACCTTCTTGCTGAAAATGGTTGTAGATTAGCTGGGCTGGAAATTGGGTCTTCTTGCTGAAGACAGTCATAGAGGAGCTGGCCTGGAGAGTAAGCCTTTTTGCTGAGGACAGTTGTAGGGGAGCTGGGCTGGAGAGTAGGCCTTTTTGCTGAATAAGGTTGTGGAGGAGCTGGATAGAAAGGTCAACTGGACCTTGGAAGGCCGATCTTTGCCCGAAGGTTTGGGCATTTTTGTCTCCTTAGAGAAGGATAAAAGTCAGATTCAGGAACAAGGAAGCACTGTGGCTACTTTCAAAGGGTCATAGATTTACTGTATCTTGTTCTCCTCTGTCTATCAGCATCTATTTTGAGAGCTCCCTCTCATAGGACCTACTGATGATTCAGTATATCTGTCCCCCTATGTTTGTGCTTTTTAAGTATCCTACACCATGAAACCCTCTTTCCAATGTGAGTACTGCAATAAATGGTAAAAAGACCCTGGAGTCTGATTATTACCAGAGGTTTGTTAGTGAGTGGTTGGTTCCAGATATAGGGCAGGTAGCCACAGGAAAGTAAGGAGAACCCAATTATTTCCAACGGCTCCTTAGGGAGTCATCACTACACAATCTATGAAGCCCCCTACAGTACAATCAGATCAGTAATTGGAGCACTGAACCTCACTGACCCAATACTGCTACACCACTTCTTCTACATGGATTAGAGCAAGCAATACAACAACACATCCATGCGAGATCTATTGTATGTGGGTCTTTAAGGTCCTTTGTACTCCTTTCTTCTTGAAGGCCTGTTTACCATTTATCAACTGTATGTTCTTTTGTTTTTAACCACTTCTAGTGTGGGCCAATTCTGACATTCCTCTCCCACATGTATATAACATAATTCTTTTTTTTGCTAAAAAACTACTTAGAACTCTGAAACATTATATATTTTTTTAAGCAAAGGCCCTAGAGAATAAAATGGTGGGCATTGCATATTTTTGTCACATGATATTTGCGCCGCAGTATTTCCAAACACAACGTTTTTGGAAAAAACACACTTCAATGAATTCTAATGCACAAAAATACCATATGATACCCAATTTTTTGGTAAAATATAAAAGATGATGTTACGCTGAGTAAATAGATACCAAACATGTCACGCTTTATAATTGCGTCTGCCTGTGGAATGGCAACAAACTACATTACCTAAAAATCCCCATAAATGACACTTTACAGGTTACCAGTTTAGGTTTACACAGGAGGTCTGGAGCTTGAAACGTGGCTCTCACTCTGACCTCACTTGTGTGCTATAATTGCTTTTTACATATGCGCACGGCAGCGGCACGCATGTTCGCATTTGAAGAGGTGAACATGCTTTTAATTTATTATTATTATTGTATTAAAGAAACAAAAAATATTTTTTTTAATTATTAACTTTATTGCTATCACAAGGAATGAACAACATTCCCTGTGACAGCATACCTTGACAGGGCCTCTTTATGGAGACCTCTCCTCTGGCCTCTAATACAGCCGATCAGACATAGATCGGTCTGATTGGCTGCTTCCCTGGCCAGGTAAACAAAGAGCTGAAATCAGTGGGTGACACAACTGTCATCACTTCCGGTTTCCGACGTCACACAGTCAAAGGAACAACATGAGTTGTCAGACGTCAGACTTGTGATGAAACGCATCGGCTGGAGTGAACGTGCTGTTCAACGTTCTGGAGGAACGTGCGTTCGTATCGTACACCTATTACTGTGTGCCCAGAGTTGGATTCTGCTGGTCACATCCTTATTGGGCTCCCTGATTGCTTTGGAAAGCCCAGTAAAGTTGGCGGCAGGAGGGGAGTGGAACCCTCTTCTGTTGCCTGTAAAAGTAATCCAGCGGCTCTTTAGCCGCTCAAATTACTTTTACCAGCTTCAGAATTGCCAGCTAGAACCATTGATACCTCGGTCATGGCTGCAGCAATGACCAAGATATCACCTTTCCTATCCAGTGACGTTTCGGTACGTCGCTGGACGGGAAGTGGTTAAAGAAAAAGTGTACTTTATCCGCTTCTGGACTGCTCAACATTTACTACAGCAGGGCAGATCTTCAGTGTGAAATCACGTACCTGTAAGCGATTTTGATTTCCGGGTCTGGGGCGTGTGTGCGCGCTGCCGGCGACCCGCTCCCACTGTGATTGGGCACAGTGGGAGCCAATCAGCAGGTCCGGCGGACCCAATGTTCGCCGGCACCCGGCGATCGTTACCAAGAGAGGCAGAACATCGTTCTGTCAGAGGGGGAAGATGGAGATCTTGTGTTCCTGCTAAGCAGGAACACGGATCTCTGTCTTCCCTCGGTCAAAGCACCTCCCCCACAGTTAGAAAGCACTCCCAGGGAACACAGTTAACCCTTTGATCGCCCCTGATGTTAACCCCTTCCCTGCCAGTGTTATTAGTACAGTGACAGTGCTTTTTTTTTTAGCAGTGATCACTGTATTGGTGTCACTGGTCCCCAAAAAAGTGTCAGATTTTTCTGCCGCAATGTCGCAGTCCCACTAAAAATCGCTGTTTGTCACCATTACTGGTTAAAAAAAAAAATATCCCATAGTTTGTAGACGCTATAACTTTTGCACAAACCAATTAATATACGCTTACTGGGATTTTTTTTTACCAAAAACATGTAGAAGAATACATATTGGCCTAAATTGAAGAAGACATTTGATTATTTACATTAGTGTTTTATAGCAGAAAGTAAAAAGCATTGTTTTTTGTTTTTTTTCAAAATTGTTGCTGGTTTTTTTTTTTGTTTTTTTGTTTTTTTGTTTATAGCACAAAGAATAAAAAACACAGAGGTGATCAAATACCACCAAAAGAAAGCTCTATTTGTGGGGAAAAAAGTACAGCAATTTTATTTGGGTACAGCGTTGCATGACCGTGCAATTGTCAGTTAAAATAATGCAGTGCCGTATCTCAAAAAATGGCCTGGTCTGGAAGGGGGGGGGTAAACTTTTCCAGAGCTGAAGAGGTTAAAACAAAGTGCCCTCATCCTTTTGCCACCTTCCCCTGACCTAATGTAACCCACCCTCATGCTCCACAGATGCATAACTACCTCGATCTGATGACCATTGTTCTTTTCTTTATTTGCATTCAGTGTCTTCACCGCCCTGACCGCACCTGACCACACCCGATTACACCTGACCACACCTGACCACACCTGACCACACCCGACTACACCCGACCGCACCTGACCACACCCGACTGCACCTGACCACACCCGACTGCACCCAACCACACCTGACCATGCCCGATTACACCTGACCACACCTGACCACACCCGACCACACCTGACTACACCTGACCGCACCCGACCACACCTGACCTGCACAATACAGCCCATTGAACTCCATTGGGAGTTCCATTTCCAATCATCTCTGGCCTCAGGATACAGCCCCATATGATTCTATGCACATGGCACTGTCATTGGGGATAATTACTAAAGCCAAGATTAAAAAAAACACAAAAAACACGAAAAAAAAACAAAAACAAAAAAAATAGTCTCTCTGACTACAGAGATTGGTCAGCTCCTCTTAACAGTTCCAATACATACTGACAACATGTTGTGAGCCTACCCATTTATAGAAGGGGGAGGGGTTACCTGACCAGGTAAAAAGCTATTCGCTGCATTGTTTCTAGAGGCGAGCCTTCAAAACTTTGGTATTTTTTCAAACTTTGTAATTCCCAGGGTAGAGGCAAACTCCAACCTAATTCCTAAATGCTACGGAATTCAATAGACAGCTGTGAAAATACAGTATTCTATAGACAGCTGTAGATAATGATATAGTATTCCATAGACGGCAATAAATAATGATACTGCATTCCATAAACAGCTATAAATACTGTATTCTATAGACAGCTGTAAATAATGATACTGTATTCCATAGACAGCTAAAATTTATGGCACAGTATTTTATAGACAGTTCTAAATAATGACACTGTATTCCATAGACAGCTATAGACAATGATACTGTATTCCATAGACAACTATAGATTATGATACTTTATTCCACAGACAGCTGTAATACAGTATCCCATAGGCGGCTACAGATAGCTGTAAATAATGATACAATATTCCATAGACAGCTGTAGATAATAATACTGTATTCCATAGACAGCTGTAGATAATAATACTGTATTCCATAGACGGCTGTACATAATGATACTATATACCATAGACATCTGTAATATTATGGTATTCCATAGACAGCTATATATAAAACTGTATTCCAAAGACAGCTATAGATATTAATAATTTATTCCATAGACAGCTATAGCTAATACTGTATCTCATGGGCAGTTATAGATAATGATACTGTATTCCATAGACAGCTATAGATAATAACGTATTCTATAGACAGCTATAGATATTGATAATTTATTCCATAGACAGCTATAGATAATACTGTATTCCATGGACAGCTATAGATATTGATACTGTATTCCATAGACATCTGTAATAATACAGTATTCCATAGACAGCTATAGATAATACTGTATTCCATAGACAGCTGTAGATAATGATAGAGCATTCCATAGACAGCTGTAGATACAGTAATAATACTTTATTTCATAGACAGCTGTAATAATACAGTATCCCATAGGCAGCTACAGATAGCTGTAAATAATGATACAGTATTCCATAGACAGCAAAAATAATAGAGTATGCTATAGACCACAAAGAATGATGATAGATACTAGATAGATAGATAGATAGATAGATAGATAGATAGATAGATAGATAGATAGATAGATAGAATGATGATAGATACTGTATACCATAGACATCTGTAATAATACAGTATTCTATAGACATAATGATAGAGCATTCCATAGATAGCTATAGATAGTGATACAGTATTCCATTGACAGCTATAGATAATGATACAAAAATTGATAGACAGGTATAGATAATACTACAACATTCCATAGACAGCATGCTGTATTATCCATTGCTGGTTTCTTTCACTGTCCAAGCACAGTCACAAATAGGCTCCACCCAACGCGTTTCATGTCAGAACGCGTCTTCAGGGATCTGAAAACAGCACCAGCCTGTATTGGTTTTGTTAGATTTTTTTTTTATTTATTTGATACGCACATCCGCACTTTTTTTAACAAACTGACACATTTATAGCATTTAAAGAGACAGCGCACCTGTTGTTGGCTATAACCTGTACATTGTAACACCCCCCCCGATGCACTGATGGTGGGTGCAATGTTCTGCAGACTTCAATACAAACAAATGAATAAATGCTCATTGATCATTAGATTAATGCTGCCGCATTCACTAGGCAGACGGAGCCTTTAAGCGACGCCTTACTTTTTCTTTTCAATGCCATAAATTTTTATTAACGTCTTTTTCTTTGTGTTTTTTTTTTTTTTAATTCCAATCCATTACGGAGTTCCTTTGGTATTGCTCGAAATAAGATGGAGTATCACAGTATGGTAGCCTGTATTAGCCTTTGAGACTTACATTATACCCACCACATGGCAACCAACCATCCAGATCGCGAACGCGGCCACCTCGCCGCCCGTCGTAATAACCCACAATGAGGAACAATGAGATCCGTGCCTTGTGAATGGGAGGAGGAGCCGAGTCATTACCTCCCGAAAGCGTCTCATTAGAAATCCTGACAATAAAAGGCCATTCAGCCGCAATCCACATATATTATTCACGCAGACTCCTCCCCCCGCGCTCTCTCCGCAGGACAAGGTTATCATTTAGAAAGGCAACGAGAGGGAAATAAAAGAAAAAAATCATTCAAAACCATTGGGAAAAAAAAAAAAAAAAAAAATGAAAAGGAACAAAATGTGGAGCTGTGTAGATGGAAAGTAATAATAGACAGTATAGTGCTGAAAAAAAATCCAGCAAATGCTGCAGCTGTGCTGAAAGCAGGAAGACTGCTCCTTTCACTCTCATCTATAATCTACTGCAGCCAGAATCCACAAAGCACCTCACATGTGCAATGTGAGTCTTCTTCCTGTAGCCTGTGCTAAGAAACTTCCTGCTTGATATGCGACCAATCAGATTCACTCGTGCAAATGTGTATCTGATTGGCAGCGGTAAGAAATGTCTTAATACTAAAATAATAAAATACAGGGTTTTTTTTTTTTTCTTAGAGAATAAGTGCAGGCAATCCCCGCTTCACCACTTGTCTCCGCCCCCTACCCACCTCCGAGCACCGTCCTCCGCACCTGGGAACAACAGATTACCCTCAGCAACAATAGATCCACTACAGCTACAACAGATTCACTCCAGAAACAATAGATCCATGCAGCAACAATAACCCCCCCTCCCCCCCAGAAACAATAGATTCCCCCAGAAGCAATAGATTCCCCCCAGAAACAATAGAACCCCCCCTCCAGAAACAATAGATTCCCCCAGAAACAATAGAACCCCCCCTCCAGAAACAATAGATTCCTCCCAGAAACAATAGATCCCTCTGCAACAATGGAACCCCCTCCAGCAACAATAGATCTCCCCAGAAACAATAGATCCCCCTGTAACAATAGAAACACCGTCTAGCAACAATAGACCCCCCCCCAGAAACAATAGACCCCCAGCAACAATGCATTTCCCACAGCAACAATAGATTCCACTACCCCAGCAACAATAGACTTCCAGCAACAAAATGCTACTCCAACAACAATACCCCGTCCCCCAACAACAATAGACCCCCAATTTAATAATACAGTAGATCTCCCAGAAGCCAGCAATAATAGGCCTCTTCCCTAAAAGTAGATCCCTCCCAGCAACAATTGACCCCCGATGTAATAATGCAGTAGATCTCCCAGCAGCCAGCAACAAAAGACCCCTTCCTCAACAGTAGATCCCTATCAGCAACAATAGACCCCCAGCAACAATAGACCCCCCGCCCCAGTAACAATAGATTCTCCTCCCCCCCCCCAGCAAAAATAAACTTTCAGCATCAAAATTCTTCTCCAACAGCAAGAACCCCCCCAGCAACAATAGACCCCCAATGTAATAATACAGTAGATCCCCCAGCAGCCAGCAACAATAGACCCCTTCCTCAACAGTAGATCCCTATCAGCAACAATAAATTCCCCCCGCCCCAGTAACAATAGATTCTTCTCCCCCAACAAGATATAGACTTTAAGCAACAAAATTCTAATCCAACAACAATACCCACACCCCCCTTCCAGCAACAATAGACCCCCAATCTAATAATACAGTAGATTTCCAGCAGCCAGCAACAATAGACCTCCTCCTCAAAAGTAGATCCCTCCCAGCAACAATTGACCCCCAGCAACAACAGACTCGCCCCACCCCAGTAAAAATAGATTTTCCTCCCTCCAGCAACAAAATACTACTCCAACAACAATACTCCCCCTCCCCCCCAGCAACAATAGAACCCCAATGTAATAATACAGTAGATCTTCCAGCAGCCAGCAACAATAAACCCCTTCCTCAACAGTAGCAACAATAGATTCCCCCCACCCCAGTAAAAATAGATTATCCTCCCCCCAGCAACAATAGTCCTACAGGATTTAAAGGGGAACCTTTTTTTGTTTTTTTTTTCTTGCAAGGTAAAAGCACAGGAAAAAAACAATGTCAAAGGGCTCTAAGGCTTATCTGAAAGAGAGAAAAGTTGAAAGAGAGGAAAGGTTGGGCTGGCAAAGTGACATAAGGGGCCACATTTGGCACACCCCCTACCCCCGGTTCCATGGCACTACCTCCCCGGGCACCAAAGAGTTAACCCACCCTAATCCTCCTAGCGTGAGTCGTGTCAGCGGAGGCCCCCCACAGATCTGGAGCCCCCCCCCCCCCCAATCACGGGCCGAGCTGATCCAATTTGCGGTAAGTACCTCCTTACTTATCTCCCCTGATTACGGGGTTAGCACCTGCAAATGGAAAACAATACTATTTGGAGCATTAAAATTCATGAGACTTGGACACCTCGCGCCAATCTCGCTCCTGAAATGAAATCACATTAAGAAATCATTTCGCTGGGAGACGATCTCACAGTAATTGCAATTTTAAACATTATTGCAGCTTTTTTTTTTTCTCCTCCGGCCTAATTAAAATTTGTCACCAATGCGGCAATATACTTTGTCTAGGAGACCAACGTCAAGAGCACCTGTCACCCGCACAAATCACCAATCCCAACCAAACCTGGCTTCTGCCCTTATTTTTTTTTTATCTTTTAATCCACTTCAAAGTGGCGATGCCCCTGAGGCATTTGGTGCCTAGTGCCTCCATAATGTACACAGAGGGGCAGCATGCTTGTGAACAGCTAAAGACTCTAAGTCCTGCAGGTGTGTCAGGGGGCAAGTTGGAGGTGACTTGCCCAGAGACCTGGCATAATGGCCATTATCCAACATAGCCATGCCCATTTACATGGAAATGCGTGCGCACGCACTGGAAAAAAACAGGGGCGTGCGCCATGGTGCACACCTGTGCGTGCACGCGCACGCGGCCTGTGGTAGATTCTGGTGCCCTCTGGCCTTTAATAGAATGACTGATGCACAAGGATGTCACTGACTGGTCTTCAACTTCCTGTGACCCTGTGTGCTTGCGTTTCTGAACTACCTGTTACTGACCCGGCTTGCTCTTGGATTCCTCTTGTCTGTCTTCTGGCTCTGACCTCGGCTTGTCCATGGTAAAAACTGCCGTAAGTTTGGTTTGTCGGCCGGCACACAACCAAATAAACCCGTCCTGCGGGACACGAGGGAGATGGTGATGTCAGCGTGTCGCTCCATCCTACGAGTTTCGTCACAAATGAATTCGTCCAGGGGCCGTGATGTCGTTCAGGATGGGTTTGTTTCGTTGTGTGCTTGCCAACACACCAAACTTAAGGCGGTTTTTACAATTTACTGTACATGCAACATTTTTACTACCTCAATAAATATACCAAGGATTTTATGCTATGTGAAATCAACTACCCTTTCCTCACCGAGTGACATACGGTATGCGGATGAGATCTGAGATGTGGAGAAAGCTGGGTTTTAAGACAAAAGCACAGACCGACCCCTGTAATAAGGGGTCAACAGGAGCTGGTAAGCAGTTATTATAGCTTTTTGGTGAAGAGACAGCGGCACAAGGTGATGGATGGTGGACATTGTCACTAAAGAAGTTTCCAGTTTGTCACAAACACATGTGGATGTACCTACTGACTTTATATGTTTTTTTTAACTTCACATCTTTGAATATTTAGCGCAACCCTTTTTTCTTTTATTGCTTATTACTGTGACTGTGCTACACAGGAGAACCGCTGCTCGATTTTAGTATTGATAGGTAATGTGCAGTTTTTTCTTTATTATCTTGTTTATGGATCTTCTCCTGTCTCTTGTCCTGTGCATGACCTCGGCTTGTCCACATATCTACTCCTGTCTTCTATCCTGTGCATGACCTCGGCTTGTCCACATATCTGCTCCTGTCTTCTATCCTGTGTATGACCTCGGCTTGTCTACATATCTGCTCCTGTCTTCTATCCTGTGTATGACCTCGGCTTGTCCACATATCTGCTCCTGTCTTCTATCCTGTGTATGACCTCAGCTTGTCCACATATCTACTCCTGTCTTCTATCCTGTGTATGACCTCGGCTTGTCCACATACCTGCTCCTGTCTTCTATCCCGTGTATGACCTCGGCTTGTCCACATATCTACACCTGTCTTCTATCCTGTGTATGACCTCGGCTTGTCCACATATCTACTCCTGTCTTCTATCCTGTGTATGACCTCGGCTTGTCCACATATCTACTCCTGTCTTCTATCCTGTGTATGACCTCGGCTTGTCTACATATCTGCTCCTGTCTTCTATCCCGTGTATGACCTCGGCTTGTCCACATATCTGCTCCTGTCTTGTATCCTGTGTATGACCTCAGCTTGTCCACATATCTGCTCCTGTCTTCTATCCTGTGTATGACCTCGGCTTGTCCACATACCTGCTCCTGTCTTCTATACTGTGTATGACCTCCGCTTGTCCACATACCTGCTCCTGTCTTCTATCATGTGTATGACCTGGGCTTGTCCACATATCTGCTCCTGTCTTCTATCCTGTGTATGATCTCGGCTTATCCACATATCTGCTCCTGTCTTGTATCCTGTGTATGACCTCGGCTTGTCCACATACTTGCTCCTGTCTTCTATCCTGTGTATGACCTCGGCTTGTCTACATATCTGCTCCTGTCTTCTATCCTGTGTATGACCTCGGCTTGTCCACATATCTGCTCCTGTCTTCTATCCTGTGTATAACCTTGGCTTGTCTACATATCTGCTCCTGTCTTCTATCCTGTGTATGACCTCGGCTTGTCCACATATCTGCTCCTGTCTTCTATCCTGTGTATGACCTCGGCTTGTCCACATACCTGCTCCTGTCTTCTATCCTGTGTATAACCTTGGCTTGTCTACATATCTGCTCCTGTCTTCTATCCTGTGTATGACCTCGGCTTGTCCACATACCTGCTCCTGTCTTCTATCCTGTGTATGACCTCGGCTTGTCTATATATCTGCTCCTGTCTTCTATCCTCTGTATGACCTCGGCTTGCCTGACCACATCTCTGATCCTCTGTCTGTTGACCACTGGTTCTCTGACTGTAATTACGACTCCTGACTTCGCCTCCTGTCTTGCCCTGCCTGCTGCGATCCACTTAAGGTGCCAACTAGCTGTAACCGGCCTACTGCACTTACCTGCTGTGACCAACCTGCTGCACTTACCTGCTGTGACCAACCTGCTGCACTTACCTGCTGTGAAAAACCTGCTGCACTTACCTGCTGTGACCAACCTGCTGCACTTACCTGCTGTGACCAACCTGCTGCACTTACCTGCTGTGACCAATCTGCTGCACTTACCTGCTGTGACCAACCTTCTACACTTAGCTGCTGTGACCAACCTGCTGCACTTACCTGCTGTGTCCAGCCTACTGCTACTTTCCTGCTGTGTACTGTCAGCACAACCTGCATCCTTCCAAGGAGCAGCTGCCACTCCCACCCAGGGTCCACTCGCTGGGAGGTCGGTATACCAGCATCTGAAATTAGGGTTGCCACCTTTTCTTCAAGCCAAACCCGAACACTTTTGCAGCACAGGGCAATTTTTAAATTTTTTTTGCAGTAAACACTATAGGATTATAAAAGACCTGGGACACATTTGGGTGCCCCAAGGAGAGCAGTAATGTAGTGCACAGAGCGCGCCAGTGGGTGTGGCCAAATTTCCCTTGCTGACATCATCACCCCACCCTTCAGTTATGCCAAACCTGCCCCAAACAGCCGCCCACAGTGGTAAGAGATTTGTGTATGACTATCTCGGTTACTTGAGGAGCCACAGCCTGGTCTGAATAATTTGTCTGGGTTTCAGGTGGACTGAAACCCTGACACATGATTCAAAACCTGAACTGTCCAGGTGAATCCTGGACAGGTGGCAACCCTATCTGACATCCGTGGCAAGGCTGGCAATCCCTGCTTTTTTTGGGCTTAATGATCCCTGTTAGCATCTTCAGGGACACTGAACACTCAGCAAGGAGAGCCCTCTCAGCATTTTGGCCTCGGAACCAGGTACGTGACAAGGTGCCAACATGGTGCACCTTCCCACTTGGCTTGTGTAGGGCAGCTCATTAATCTCAATGGTCTGCCCTTCTGGCAAGAAGCACGGAAATGAAGTCTTTGATGCTTCCAAAATTGCATTGCACCAAACTGCATGGTGCTGCGGCGCACACAAAAACGTGCATGTTTGCAGATTCCTGACACATAAAGATCTGAACCTAGGTAGACGCCGGTTTAGAAGATATTCACATTTGTAGCAGCAGGAGACGTCACCGGCACATGCACACCGCACTCTGACTGAATGGTACCCTAGAGTGTGTGCTGTGATCACGACTCCTGTGCACGTGCGCAGGAGTGACATCATCACAGCTCAGCAAGTTAAACAGCCGGAGCACATGACCCCAGAAGGAAGACAGGGGCTAAGGGGGAATCCTTGCCAGGGGTGGCAGCGTGCCACTGGAGAGATCCACTTTACAAGTATGTCTGCCATAATGTGACAGTATGCAGTGCACATTAGGACATTGATCTTCAGAGGGGCACTATTTTTTCAATCTAAAGAGTTTACTACCACTTTAAAGCACCCCCCAAGGATGTAGACGGGCTCCTAAATGTTGCTGTCAACTGTATGAAGTATGGAAGACAGATACAGGTAGGTTTTGAAGAGTCTTAAGGAACCAGCTGCCTCACACATGCAAATGCAGCATTGTCAAGTATCTTGCAAAGACATTGCATCACTCATCCATGGTGCTGCCTCCTGGTAACCTGAAAGACTGAATCCCCATGAGTCTCTTTAGAAGCAGATAACTAGTAGTGCCAGCAGCCATGGGTTGGCCGAACATTCCATCTGGTGAAATCCCTGAGGCACACTAGCTCACAGACTGCCTGCACTTTTAGCAATTGTTGCCTCCAGGTAAGTCCAAGACAGGTGATCTTTAACATCTCAACAGTTAGAAAAACACGTGGGCAGGAAACATGGACAAGGCATCAGACACAAGCAGCCTTGTGCCTCGGTAATGCTCCCAGTAATGAAAGCCATGCAATGGTGTGGCTCAGCATGGGAACAGTGACATCATTACTGGTTCTCTGTCCTTCTTCATGCAATGCAAGCAGATCATGGCTAATGGGAGGTTCCTGTACATAACCTCCTGAAACATCACAGCATCCTTCCTCAGAGCCCTCAGTGACACAATATGAAAGCACCTCCTGCTCATGAGTGTAGTGGTCTAGTAAAGATTCTTCATAGATGAATGCTTTTCCACACAGCCCAGGGATACTTCAGACCTTGCTGCTCTCTAAGGACTGTGATTGGCCCAAAGAAAAAACACAAATAAATATTCCTCATAAGATATACTCACAAGCAGTGTACAAATGACAGCATATCAAGCTATTGATCCGTAGCATGGTGGTTCAACAGACTCAGCGTATACCAAAGCCCAGGAGACCTCCAACCAGATTTTGAGGGCCAAACCCTCTTCTTCAGAACCACAGTGGTTCATCAGACTCAGCATGTACCCAAGCCCAGAAGAGCTCCAACCAGGTTTCAAGGGCCAAACTCTCTTCTTCAGAGCCATTGAGGAGGTTCATTAGACTCAGCGTGTACCCAAGCCCTGGAGACCTCCAACCAGGTTTCAAGGACCAAACCCCTCTTCTTCAGAGCCACAGTGGTTCATCAGACTCAGCGTGTACCCAAACCCAGGAGGCCTCCCACCAGGTTTCAAGGGATAAACCCTCTTCTTCAGAGCCATGGTGGTTCATTAGACTCAGGTTTGGAGGGCCAACCCCTCTTCTTCAGAGCTAGAGTGGTTCATCAGACTTAGCGTGTACCCAAACCCAGAAGAGCTCCAACCAGGTTTCAAGGGATAAACCCTCTTCTTCAGAGCCATTGAGGAGGTTCATTAGACTCAGCGTGTACCCAAGCCCTGGAGACCTCCAACCAGGTTTCAAGGACCAAATCCCTCTTCTTCAGAGCCACAGTGGTTCATCAGACTCAGCATGTACCCAAACCCAGGAGGCCTCCCACCAGGTTTCAAGGGATAAAACCTCTTCTTCAGAGCCATGGTGGTTCATTAGACTCAGGTTTGGAGGGCCAACCCCTCTTCTTCAGAGCTACAGTGGTTCATCAGACTTAGCGTGTACCCAAGCCCAGGAGACCTCCAACCAGGTTTCAAGGGATAAACCCTCTTCTTCAGAGCCATGGTGGTTCACTAAACTCAGCGTGTACCCAAGCCCAGGAGACCAGTTTTGGCTCTGAAGAAGAGGTTTTGGCCCGTGAAACCTCATTGGAGGTCTCCTGGGCTTGTATACACGCTGATGAACCACTGTAGCTCTGAAGAAGAGGGTTTGGACCTCCAAACCTGAGTCTAATGAACCATCATGGCTCTGAAGAAGTGGGGTTTATCACTTGAAACCTGGTTAAAGGTCTCCTGGGCTTGGGTACACGCCTCCATGGCTCTGATGAACCACCGTGCTACGGATGAGTAGCTTCACATTCTGTAATTTTTACACTGTTTGTGGGTATATTTATTAATAAATCTCAGAGCCCTCAGTCCCGATGTAAGCAGTGGGCTGGCTCTTGGGAGGAGTTATGTAAATATAAAAATGCCTTCATGGGTGGATGTCAGTCTGGAGAAGCAGGCCTGAAAGCAGGTGGTTAAGAAGGTAAAAAATGAAAGGGAGAGAGCCACAGACAGGGCAGGAAAGAGTTGATGATGATACTGGATGTCCCCCCAGCCAGGAAATCTGACTTGTTGCAGTTTCTAATGTACATTGTGAGAAGCTCACAGTGTGCAGTGAAATCAGAGGAAGTCTTTTCAGTCCAGGAGAGGAGCCGGTACAACTGTGCAAGACTGCGAGGAAGGCCAGAGGTCAGAAAAGGCTCAAAAACAAGCTATGGGTGCGTTTATATGCATTTCCAAAAATTCAGAGAAGCTAAATCCTTATACTGTATATGTTTGTATGTGAGAGACAAGAAGGAACCTTTTGGGGGGCCGTATTTGGGAATCCCTCTGCTGCATTCAAAGCCAATGTTCCCAAACCACCAAAGGGGCAGATGACCGCACTACCACCGCAGCATCTGGAGGGCTGAGCTCACTTCATGCTATTTTGATTAAAGTTTTGCAAAAAAAAAAAAAAAAAAACATTAATGTAGTTCTATTGGGTTTATTGGTATCATCAGAACGCAGGCTTATCGCCCCCCCCCCCCTTTCCCTGGTGATTTTATCGAGCATCCGAAATGGCCATCTGGAACATTTCTCAGCCCTTTAAGCATGTTTGATAGAGGCAGCGGCTTCCAAGCCAATTCTTTCCCCTCTATTAAACTCCTAAATAAACCCATCCGCACACTCGGCACCGCCACCCGTCCAGCCAGCCAAGCTCTCGGTCGCAGTGCACAGCGACTCATTGAGAAGCCGCATCCATTGTCACATTCTTATCAGAAAACGGCGGAGCCCGGGATGGCGACGGTTTTGAATATTCATAAGAAATTATTTTCCTGTGGACTCTTCCTTTAATAATCCAGATGATGATCCTTTGAAGGGCGGTGAATGGCCGGCTGGCAAACTCACCTGTGTGCAGCACTTCAAAGGGCGCAACCAGGAGCCTCGGGCAAAGAGATGCAAGCCTGGCCAGCCTCTGCTGCCGCTACTTTGCATCACTGTGTAGCAAGGGAGGCTGGGATTGATACAAGCCTTCAAAGAAGGGGTGGGCAACCTCCGCACTCCAGTTGTGGTGAAACTACAAATCCCATCATGCCTCTTTGCAGCACTGAGTTTCGGGGTTCACTTCCTGCTAGGGCTCTGTTTATAAGAAGATTGAATGCCCTCACTGGGCTTGGCTTGATTTCCTCTAAATCAGGGGTCTCCAAACTTTACAAACAAAGGGCCAATTTAGTGTCCTGCAGGCTTTAGATGGGCCGGACTGCTGCCAGTGGGAGTAGAAAATGGCCTGGCATCAGCTGCAATAAACAATGCCTCACCATTGGTATCAGTGGGAGGAAGAGCTCTTCATTGTTTGTTTCAATGGAAGGAATACTTCCCAGTTGATGGTGTCAATGGAAAGAATAGTGCCCCATGATTTGTGTCAGTGGGAGGAATAGTGCCCCATCATTGGTGTCAGTATGAGGATTAGTGACCCATCATTGGTATCAGTGGGAGGAATAGTGCCCCATCATTGGTGTCAGTGGAAGGAATAGTGCCCCATCATTGTGTCAGTGGGAATAATAGTGCCCCATCGTTGGTATCAGTCGGAGGAATAGTGTCCCATCATTTGTGTCAGTGGGAGGAATAGTGCCCCATCATTGGTGTCAGTGGGAGGAATAGTGCCCCATCATTGGTATCAGTGGGAGGAATAGTGCCCCATCATTGGCGTCAGTGGAAGGAATAGTGCCCCATCATTGTGTCAGTGGGAATAATAGTGCCCCATCATTGGTGTCAGCGGGAGGAATAATACCCCATCATTGGTGTCAGTGGGAGGAATAGTGCCCCGTCATTTGTGTCAGTGGGAGGAATAGTGCCCCATCATTGGTGTCAGTGGGAGGAATAATACCCCATCATTGGTGTCAGTGGGGAGAATAGTGCCCCATTGTTGTTATCAGCGGGAGGAATAATACCCCATCATTGGTGCCAGTGGGAGGAATAGTGCCCCGTCATTTGTGTCGGTGGGAGGAATAGTGCCTCATCATTGGTGTCAGTGGAGGAATAGTGCCCCATCATTGGTGTCAGTGGGAGGAATAGTGTCCCATCATTGGTGTCAGTGGGGAGAATAGTGCCCCATTGTTGTTATCAGTGGGAGGAATAATGTCCCATCATTGGTATCAGTGGGAGGAATAGTGCCCCATCATTGGTGTCAGTGGGAGGAATAGTGCCCCATCATTGGTGTCAGTGGGAGGAATAGTGCCCCATTGTTGGTATTATGGGGAGGAATAGTGCCCCATTATTGGTGTCAGTGGGAGGAATAGTGCCCCATCATTTGTGTCAGTTGGAAGAATAATGTCCCATAATTGGTATTAGTGGGAGGAATGGTGCCCCATCATTGGTGTCAGTGGGAGGAATAGTTTTGCAAGGGCCAGAAATAGGGCCCCTTGACCACAGTTTGGAGAGAACTCATCTAGATGCTCAGTTTTCCTCCAAAAAACACTCCTAGTTTATTTGGCTTCTGCTCATTGACCTACATCAAGTTTGTCATGAAACATTGAACTCTTCAGCGCCCCATCATTGGTGTCAGTGGGAGGAATAGTGCCCCATCATTGGTGTCAGTGGGAGGAATAGTTCCCATCATTGGTGTCAGTGGGAGGAATAGTGCCCCATCATTGGTGTCAGTGGGAGGAATAGTGCCCCATCATTGGTGTCAGTGGGAGGAATAGTGTCCCATCATTGGTGTCAGTAGGAGGAATAGTGCCCCATCATTGGTGTCAGTGGGAAGAACAGTGCCCCTTTTTGGACCTTGTGCTAGGTCTGTAGCTCAGAAGGCATAAATCTAGACAGCCATTCAAATAGTATTTTCAGAGAGTGCCCTGCAATTGCAGAACCTTAACAGTTTTGCAAAATATTGATGCATTATTAACTCCTTCCTGCCTGGCTACAGCATCCCTTTAAATGGGTCTTTACACGTAGGGGACGGTATGGACTTCCAGATGATGTGACGACTGTTATTGGCTGCCACATTGGTCACTCGATTGAAAACCCATCCCGCCAGCTCCCAATCATGACTGGAGAACCTGGATTTGTCTATGACATGCTCGGTAGTTTTGCTGGGGGCACACAGTGAGCTTGCTTTTGGCACAGAAACCATGGCCATCCATGGGCGCATATGTGTGACACATGGGCATTAAAGCCCATCCTATTTGACACCGTACATATGTGTTACATGGGCGGCAATAGCTCAAGATACATTAACAACATACCTATAGCTATGGAAGGCACATTAGATCGCAAGCTTCTAGAGCAGGGAATGCTATGAACAGTTTAGAGCAGGCAGCACAGTGGCTTAGTGGTTAGCACTTCTTCCTAATTGGCTCCTGACTAAACTGCGTGCATGTGAGTTAGGGACCTTAAATTGATGGCTCCTTGAGAGTAGAGATTAATGTGAATGTACATAATAGAAAATATTGGTAATAAATAAAGACCTATCATCGGATACATTGTTTCTTGTTAAGGCTTTGTTCACATAGGTTGGTGTTGGAAGGTAAAAATAGGCAGCTAAAACACGGTTTACCACCCCTCATGCTAGAGAGTTTTTTTTTTTGGGGGGGGGGGGCTTTGTTTTGGTGCATGTGATCAGCACAGAGCCAATCAGCACTGTCCAGAGGGTCAGGGGTGCTGCAGCCTCATAGGACAGTCAGAGGAGAATGAAAACTCCTCCTCCAAGCTTTTACCAGACACTGATAGAAGTCACAAGACTGCTATAGACTGCTGATGAGAAAAAGTATTTAGCAGTTCATATTTACTAAAATAATTGCATTTCCATATTCTGTGTACTGTGAGAGACCAGATATAGTGAATGCAGAGTCCTGGGGAGACCAGATATAGTGAATGTAGGCTCCTGGGGAGACCAGATATAGTGAATGCAGAGTCCTGTGGAGAGCAGATATAGTGAATGCAGAGTCCTGGGGAGACCAAAAAATGCATCAGTGGAAAACACAGAGAAGTGAACGTGACCCATAGGAAACTATGTTAAATAGACTGTAGTGCGTTTCTGCAAAACCAAAAAAGCACTGAAAAATGCATAGGTGTGAACCAGGCATAAGGCTCAGTTCACAGTAGTGCGAGCTGTGTGTTCTGGTTGCGGGTGCGGGAATTGCATTCCCACTCCTGCAACCAACCGCATCCGAGTCGCACTGTTCTTACTAGACGTGCAGAGCTGCTATTCATTTTTAATGGCACCCCCCCCCTGTCCATCGCCGCCTCCCCTATCCATGCGTCAGACCCCTTTCAGGACACCGGCACATGGTTTACAATGTAGAGGGACTGTTTTTTTTGAAGCACCGATTAGAGCCAGAGGCTCTCATAGGCTTCAATATAGGGTGGGCTCGGGTCGCAGAGAGTGCGCTCCGGGCTCACCCAGGTGTGTTACAACAGCAAATCCTTATTCGCTGTTGTAACAGTGATCCTCCTCCCAGGCCAATCAGGAAGCGGGTTTTGACATCGGTCACCTGATTGGCTAAAAGGACAGGCGATCCTATTGGACGCCTAGGAGGAGGGAGGAGCCGCCGTGATGCAGAGAGGGCACAGGAGCCACTGCCCACCGCCCATAGGAGCCCGCAATCCGCCGCCCATAGGAGCCCGCAACCTGCCTATAGGAGCTCGCAACCCAGCGCCGCCCATAGGAGCCTGCTCGCCTGCAACTGATGGGGTAGTGCCGGGATAGGGGGGGTGCCACCGACCAACCGGGGGGTTGTTTGCCGCCCCCCCAAAAAAAAAACACCAGCCGCCACTGACCCCTACACATCTCAGCCTGCAGCGCAGGTGCGGACAAACAGCAGAGTAACCACATGCTCAAAAAGATGCACCTTAAATGTGCGTTTCACGCATTTGACAGGTGCATATCATTGCAGTTTTTTACAGCAAGGCCAATTCTTGATTTTATCAAGAGTACCTCTATAGGGTTACGGTGGGAAGGCGCCCCTGACACCCAAAGACCAATTTTTACGCACCCGTTACTTCTATCCAAAGTCAAAGTGACACCAGAATGTATCCAAAAAATCTCTAATCTTGTTCCCAGTGCACTACATTGTGGCCTCATCACACACACTGGCTCCCCAGCTGTTGCTGAGCAAAATAAAGGCAGCTTGCAGGGAAAATTTCATTTTTTTTTTGGCTTTATATATACAATTATTGCTGCAGCAGATTCTAGACATGGTACAGATCTGCCACTTTACAGGTAGACTAAGGGGACCCCCCCTGGCACTATATTGGAAGGAATTTTTCATTTTTATGATTTCACTTTAAAAATAAAAAAAAAAATCACTGCTCATTTAAAAATTACATTTTTCACAATTTTTTTTTTATTGATACGTGTCCCCCAGGGCAGGACCCGGACCCCTATAACCATTGTATGCCCAATTACTTGCCTATATAAGCCTCCAAAATGGGCACTTTTGATTTTTGACGTTCGGGTCCCATGGACTTTAATAAGGTTCGTTATTCGGGTCCGAACTTTCGCGATATCCAAAAGTTCTGGTGCGAACCGTACCCCTCAGCCCATCCCTACTAATAAGTCAGGATAATAACAGTGAATCTGGCTGCTGCATAGACCTTAGTTAGACTGTAAGTTGCAGTCTGATCACTGGAGAGCAAAGGAGACTAAGGAAATGCGTCCTCCTGCCTGCAGCAAACTAATGACATCATCCCAGGCTAAGCAAAGTCACTGCACTGGAGTCCAAAAACAGGTTTTTAATGATAAAAGGTAGAAAATGGTACATGTTGGGAATGTATTCATTCATTTGTAAAGCTAAGAAGATCTTAACATCTCTGCAAGGCACAGAGCTATTTAGATAAATATTAGCAGCGGCACCTTGGGAATATTAGATTGCAAGCTCCTCTCGTGAACAGACTTATACCAATAACAAATCTAT